>NC_086329.1:102219916-102519916 GCF_036172605.1 Pelobates fuscus | reverse complement strand
ATATATATATATATATATATATATACACACACACACACACATCATATAAACATAGAATGTGACGGCAGATAAGAACCATTCGGCCCATCTAGTCTGCTCAATTTTTAAAAAACACTTTCATTATTATTGCTATTATTATGATATTTATATAGCGCCATCAAATTCCGCAGCGCTTTACAATGGGTGGACGAATAGACATGTAGTTGTAACCAGACAAGTTGGACACACAGGAACAGAGGGATTGAGGGCCCTGCTCAATGAGCTTACATGCTAGAGGGAGTGGGGTAAAATGACACAAAAAGGTAAGGATAGTATTAGACTAGTGACAGTTGCAGAAGAGGAATATATATATATATACACCTTAAATAGGGTTTTCAGGTAGGTCCCAGAGCTCTGTATATATATCCCTGATATAGGGTTCTCAGGTAGGTCTTAGAGCTATGTATTTATATATATATATCCCTTATATAGGGTTCTCAGGTAGGTATTAGAGCTATGTATATATATATCCCTTATATAGGGTTCTCAGGTAGGTCCCGGAGCCATGTATATTTATCCTTTATGTAGGTGTTTTCAGGTAGGTTCCCAAGCTCTGTGCAGACATCCCTCAGGTGGTGTTGAAGCGATTTTACAACGTGATATCTGTATTATGTCCCCACTATTTAAATAAAGTTATAAATTAATAAGTAGCTGCATTTTCCCCCTTCCTTTGTGACATTGTGGCTGATTCGAGGCTCTCTCTATGTGATGCTCAGGTTGTGCTAGCTTCCACCAAGGACACGGGTCAGGTTGTTGCCATCAAAGCAATGAAGAAAGATAAAGTTAAGGAAAAGACCATTCAGAGGGAGGAGCGGATACTGAAAATGGCGAGCGGCAGTCCGTTCCTATGTCAGGGACTCGCTGCCTTCCAGACCCAGGTATGAAACGCTGTCCATAATGTTTCCTTATTTCTATATATTTCTATATGGCTTATTGTGTTCTGTTATTATTATTACAATATATATTAACTGGATATTTGTTGTCTTGTGAAACAGGAGGAAGCCTCCCTGGTCATGGAGCACGTACCAGGGGGCAGTCTCCGTTCTTACATGGCTGGAAAGGAATGTCTGCCCATGGGGGAAGCAAGGTGAGTCATTAATAGCTCTAGCAGGTAGGAGGAAGGAGTGAGTTTAACACACGATACAGTATTGTAAGAGGCTATGGATATAACCCCGTATTTACATATATCCTCAATAGTAGTGCTATTAATGGAGATCCATCAGGGCTACAGACTGAGTTAACGGTAATGTACTAAACCAGAATTCCCCCTTCAATATCAGCCAGACAATAGGCAATACAATAACCCAGCTCAGATCCTATTCTATGCTCGTGTCCTATTTATTCTCTCTTTTCTCTTCCCTCCCTTTTTTCCCCTCCTCCTCAGTGGTATCTCGCTCACTAGCTGAGGACGGAGGATCTTACATCCCTCTGGAATATGTGATGGCTTTAATGGTTGACGAGTTGGATAATCGGTTGATATCATGGATTCCATCTGATGATATCGTATATTACTATGCTTTCCATGGTACTTCCAGCTAGGAAAGTTACTATTGAGATGCATGCCCAAACACCTAACTTTGTGTATACAGAGGCAACTTAGAACTTTTTAGATGTTTTCCTTATTAATAACTCATTCCGTGTCTGTCTGAGGCATTACTGCACGTGTACACATAATTTCACCTGCTTTGTTCCATTTAAAAATAAAAATAAAGATAGTCTTAAAAAAACAAAAAACAAAAAAACAAGAAACTCAGGACTAGCAGCGGGATACATTCTGTACGGACTGACGGCAGATCGGGAGCCACTAGCGGTCAGCTGACCTGCCGCAGCTCTAAGCTGACTTCAGGGTGGATCTTCTTCTACACACTTGAAATACAAATTGCTATGACCATAGATCTTCTTAATAAATTCATATATTTATAGATTATTGATTTGTACATCTAACAAATTGGAAGAATCATAGAAAATGTTATGTTTATATTGGTAGCAGAGTGTTTAGCATGATGTATAGATACTCGTACCTTGCCCAGGTATATTTTATTATTTTATTTACTATTACTGTTTGGGGAGATTGCTTTATGTTCTTTATATTCTGTTTTCCAGGTTCTTTTCATCAAACCTTGTTTGTGGGATCCAGTATCTTCATTCACGGGGGATCCTTCATCGGTCAGTATTAGCGTTTGTTTATTTAGTAAGCGATAACTTACTCTAACAAGAAATAATGTGTTGATATCTCTGCTCTGTCCTATATCTCACATTTATATCTGTCTTCATCATTTAGGGATCTGAAGCCAGACAATATTCTCCTGGGTGCCAACGGCTATCTCAAAATAGCTGACTTTGGTATCTCGGCAGAAAATATCTTTAAAGATACAACAACCAGAGGACGAGCTGGCACACTGAATTACATGGCGCCAGAGGTTAGTTAGAGGGTGTGGTCATGTGAACTGTAGGGGGGGGGGGGGGGGTTATGTGGAGTGGTATAAGAGCAATGCAGTAGCTAAAGGGGTGTATAACGAACAGTAGAAGGATGACTAACACGAGCTGGGTATAAGGGCAGTATCGGAGTATTAATGGATGGACTGACAGGAACGTTATTGGACTAGCTTAATAATATAAAGATGGGTAATGTATGAAGATCTCTAGAATGTGATAGGTTTGGTATATTTAATACCATATTTAATAAAATTGCATATCTTATGGGTTTTGCCAGGTACTCAGCAACACACCGTACGGCCAATCAGCAGACTGGTGGTCATTTGGCGTAATTCTCTGCCGCATGATCACCGGACAGTACCCATTTAATACCAGTCTCAGCAGACAGGAGTTCATAGAGGAAGTATTAAACATGAACCCACGTTACCCCACCTGGCTGTGCAGCATTCCTACAGACCTCCTGGACAAGGTAAGGTGATAGAGAATGTGCCGGTTAATGTTTTATTTGGATGTAATGATAGGGGATGTAAAGAAACATTAAAGAAGATACTGGTGGAGTTATGGGGTCGTTACTGTGAATCATTACTAGTTATATTTATTGGAATATGTACTAAACAGGTTAAAGAACCAACTGGAATAGTGAAAATGACTTGTTATGTTCCAATGCTGAGAAGATTCAGTATTCCACATTCATGCCTATCACCCCTATTGCACAGGTTGGATAGCGGCATGGAGTGGTGGGGTGTTTATCTAACACCTCAAATGATTTAAATCCTGATGTTTAATGGGTTTATACTAATATTTAATAATGATGGCAGATAAAAACACTAACATTTGATTTTCAATACGTAATGTTATATATTACTCTGTGCCTGCAACCGACAGATAGATAAAGCAGCCATTTTATGTTCCAATTGGACGACACAAGAGGAAATCTTTATATAAAAAAAAAAACATTACAAATACAAAAAGAGAAGTCCTGCGCTTAGTCCCATGCTGGACCAACGTCAAGGCAGACCCCCCTAAGCGGGTCCTAACACTGACCCTTCAGCCTGCTTCCTTGAGCTTCTGGCAAAAATATCTCTAATGAGACAGAAAGGGGTATTTTTTATATACACCCCTATACTTATTAACCCTTAATAGGGAACACATGGGATGGGCAGCAGCATTGTAACCAGGCTGTGTGATACAAAGTAAATACAAATACAAAAAGAGAAGTCCTGCGCTTAGTCCCATGCTGGACCAGCTGCAATGACTACAATACACATCAGCCCCAATATATAGTAAAAAACCAAAGTAAAGAAAATGTTACTTGCGCTTTCTCCTTAATCCCTATGTATATTTAGACAAATGGAGGTCATTTAGTTGCTCCAATGGCCATTGGAGGTAAGGCCCGCCTGCCAACGTCATAGGGATTACATCAACAACATCAACAACAACATCAACAGGTTACAGTTCAGAGATATAAAGTAAATTATACTCAGTGTATCCTCTCTCTCTCTCTCTCTTACTAGCTCCTGGATAAGGATCCTAATGCACGTGCTGTGGCAGGAAGGAACATTCGGGGGCACCCCTTCTACACAAACATTAATTGGAAAGATCTAGAGGGGGGCAAAGTGACCTGTCCATTCTTGTCATTGCTGGTAAGTACACAAATAATCAGTAGAAGAGAGAGAAGAAAGAGAAGAGCGGGCGGCTCCCTTCCTATAGAATAGCCTGTCTACCGCAATCAGACTCTCCCCTAGTCTTCAATCGTTTAAGAAGTGCCTTAAAACCCATCTCTTAAGGAAAGCTTATGGCTTAATCTGTTGGCGCTATATAAATGCCAATAATAATAGTAATAATAGTTTCTCCCTACCGTTACTGTGACCATAATAAGCTGTACATTTTTAGTTATAAGTAAGAAGTAGGCAATGCCATATGATGCTAAACTAATTACATATCATTTCTTGTTGCAGACGCCGTATCTAGAGACAGACACCGCAGAAGACATTTTTTTTTTCTGCTAAGTAACACCTTTTTATTTCAAGACTAAGTCATCCATGGCCTGTCCTTCACAATCTAGGAATGGTTGGACTGAGAGAAAAGAAGAGATGTCCAGCAAAGAAAATGGTGATGGCCACATCTTGGTCATACTATATGATGAGATTGAACATCAAAAAGACCATGTTCTCCTATGGTATGCGTGTATCTGTGTGTCTTTGCATCTGTATGTATGTCAGTATGTGTGTCACTGTGTGTATCTCTGTGTCTTTCTGTGTGTCTATAAAAACTGTGTGTGTGTCAGTGTGTGCATCGCTGTGTCTTTCTGTGTGTCTATGAAACTGTTTGTGTATCTCTGTGTCTTTCTGTGTGTATATGAAACTGTGTGTGTGTCAGTGTGTGTATCGCTGTGTCTTTCTGTGTGTCTATGAAACTGTTTGTGTATCTCTGTGTCTTTCTGTGTGTATATGAAACTGTGTGTGTGTCAGTGTGTGTATCGCTGTGTCTTTCTGTGTGTCTATGAAACGGTGTGTGTGTCAGTGTGTGTATCGCTGTGTCTTTCTGTGTGTCTATGAAACGGTGTGTGTGTATCTCTGTCTTTCTGTGTGTCTATGAAACTGTATGTGTGTCAGTGTGTGTATATCTGTGTCTTTCTGTGTGTCAGTGTGTGTATATCTGTGTCTTTCTGTGTCTGTGAAACTGTGTGTGTGTCAGTGCGTGTATCTGGGGGTGGGTGTGGGTATTACACAAGTAAACCACTGCTTTCAAATGGCAACAGTACATAAAAACACACAACACTACATACAAATACACCCTTACATTCACTCACACATACACCATAAAAATATGCTTACATTCAAACACTGCTCAGTGCTAAATACAACCCTGTAAGAATGGGCAAATGGTTGATCCCCAGCTTGCAAAGCATTGTGAGAGCAAAAAAACATTCTTGCACCAGAACCACCTCCATATTAGTTCTGCGACCGATAGAAACGACTGCATGTGGTCCTTGTGCCAACTACTGTTATATTGTAAATAAATAAATAAAAATATTTTTGTGTATGTTTTGTTTTGCACATATAGTTCTGGCTACACATACTTCATTGCACACCTGTACTGTTATGCTAACATATTGGTCATTCTATATGGTTCATTCTATATTGAATTGATGTTGATAATCTTTTCTTTATATGGTTTTGAAGGTTGGGACATTTCGTGATAATCTCCTCCATTTCAGTTTGCCAGTTAGATGACATTACTATTTAATCCACTTTTGGGATATGCGTTACAATTTCCGAGATAATTTGGTCGGGGTGAGCCAGGGGTCAGTTGCACCTGGATGCAGGATGTTTTTAGTTACCTATGTGGATGTGATTAAATGAGCCCTCCCTTTGCTCACCCCCTTATAGCTTTATAGCTGAATAGGAGAATGTTTCCAGATGAGTTACAAGGATACATTCTGTAATTTAGATTTAAACCAGTTTGGAGTTCAGTCATTGACTAAATGAGAATCATGTGTCCAGGCTGGTTGTAGGTGACATGGAGGTAGGGGGGAATGTCCAGGCTGGTTGTAGGTGACCTTCAGGTGGGTGGGGATGTACAGGTTGGGTGTAAATGATGGGAGAGGGATTTAATGAGATGTGAAGGGACATACACTGATCAGCCACAACATTAAACCATTGACTGTTGAAGTGAATAACACCTGTCAAGGGATGGGATATTGGGCAGCAAGTGAACAGTCAGTTCTTGAATTTCACGTGTTGGTAGGAGGAAACATACTTAATGGGTGGAGGAAAAATGGACAAAGAAAAGGAGGAAAAATGGACAAGAGAAAAGATCTGAGTGACTTTGACAAGGACCATATAGCGATCACTTGACGACTGGGTCAGAGCATCTCCAAAAGGGCAAGTTTTGGAGGTGTTCCCGGTATGCAGTGGTTAGTACCTACCAAAAGTGGTGCAAGGAAGAACAACTGGTGAACTAGCATCATGGTCATGGGCGCCCAAGGTTCATCTCCGATTTTAACCTTTCGATTGTAAGCTCACGAGCAGGGCCTCTACCTGTTGTATCGGTCTGTTCTTATTGTGTTTGTCTTTTTCCCAATTGTACAGAATATGTTGGTGCTTTATAAATGCCAGTAATACATAAATAAATTGATGCATGTGGGGAGTAAAAACTAGCCCGTCTGGTCCGATCACATAGATGAGCTGCTCAAATTGCTGGAAAGCGTAATGCTGGCCATGATACAAGGTGTCAGAACATACAGTGCATCTCATACAGTCTACGTAGTTGCAGACCCGTCATAATGTGCCCTGTCCCCCTCCAAAAGTGCCTTTGATTGAGATGTGAGAATCAGAAGTGGACCATGGAGCAATGGAAGAAGGTTGCCTGGTCTGATGAATCATGGTTTCTTGTAGATCAGGTGGGTGGCCGGGTGCATGAGCATTATTTACCTGGGAAAGAGATGGCAGATGTACTAGGGAAAGAGGGCAGGCTGGCAGAGGCAGTGTTATGCTCTTGGCATGTGGATGTTACCACGTACCACTACCTAGAAATTGTTGCAGACCATGTACATGCTTCATGGCAATCCTGAAGGCAGTGTCCTCTTTCAGCAGGATAATGCACCCTGCCACTCTACAATAATTCTTCAGTAATGGTTTGAGAAGCATGACAAAGAGTTCAAGGTGTTTCCTTGACCTCTAAATTTCCCAGATCTCAATCCGATTGAGTACCTGTGGGACGTGCTGAGACAATAAATCTGATCCATATAGGACCCACCTCGCAACTTGCAGGAATTAAAGTATCTGCTGCTAATGTCTTGGTACCAGATACCACAGGACACATTCAGAATGTTTGTGGAGTCCATGGCTCAACGTATCAGAGATAATATTAAGCAGTTGGTTTTCATGTTGTGGCTAATGAGTGTATATGTTAATGTCGATGTCATTAATAAATATTATTTTATTAGTACTAAATGCTCCTGTAGATTATAGTATTGTGACTCCCAATATTTAAAATGTTTATGTTTTACTACATGGTAATACCATGTTTCTGTGGATTGCTTGTATAATCTATATTCTTAGATTATCACTAGTTTTGCCTAATTTATGAATTTGTCTGATTTCAGACACTCTGAGTGTTTTTGTGATTACTTTTTTATTGAGCAATTTAGGAAGATGTTCACAGACATGCAACTATAGAACTAGACAGACTGTTACATCGACAGAGTAAAAGTACTCGTATAGGTCATCGATATTGATAAAGAAGAATATGAGGAACAGTACGTATACTACTAGAAGACGTAATATTTTATGAGAAAGGTGTCTGTCTCTATATACGGTGTCTATACAGAATCAGAGAGTTTAGGACAGAAAAGAAGATAATTCTGGACTCTGGCCTTCATTATACAGGTAGCAGGACTCAGGACATTCAGGATACACAGAGCTGGTGGGAAACAACTAGACATAAATCACAAAACAAACAGGAAAAACTTGTGAGGTTCCACGGAATCGGAAGTGCCTGTAAAATAGGGGGAATAAGGGACAATTAACTAAATATTGCTCAAATGAACCCAAGGCTCCCCCCACCCCCCGATCAGGCTGTGCCCCCCGAATTGAAAGTGAAGTTACTGCTCGCTGGGCTCCCTCCATGTTACTGAGAGCCCAGCCCCTGAGCAGATCCACCTGCCTGTAAACACAGACACTGGAGGGAGGAGGAAGCAGGCTGTGCTCTCTGTGCACCACTCTCCTGCTCCCCCAGCAGAAACAAAGGGGAGACTTCCTGCAGGCTGGAGAATGGATCCTCCTCCACAGCACCAGCACAGGGATGGCTCACATGGAGCCCAAGGGGGCTGATCATATTGTGTATGTTTGTGTGTTTGTGTATAAACTGGTGTGAGTGACATTGTGTGTGTAGACTTTATTAAGAGTGTGTGTTATTGAGTGTGTCAGTGACATTGTGTGTATACTAAATAATAGTGTGTGTTATTGAGTGTGTGTTTGACATTGTGTGTATACTTAATAATAGTGTGTGTTAGTGAGAGTGTGTGACATTGTGTGTATACTTAATAGTGTGTGTCAGTGACGTTGTGTGTATACTTTATGATAGTGTGTGTTAGTGAGAGTGTGTCACATTGTGTGTATACTTAATAATAGTGTGTGTTAGTGAGAGTGTGTGACATTGTGTGTATACTTAATAATAGTGTGTGTTAGTGAGAGTGTGTCACATTGTGTGTATACTTAAAAGTGTGTGTCATTCATGTTGTGTGTATACTTAATAATCATGTGTGTTAGTGTGTGACATTGTGTGTATACATCAGTGAGAGTGTGTAAGTGAAATTGTGTGCTTACTGAAGACTGTGTGAGTGACCATATGACCAATTATATTCATAATACATTTTATAGATTATAAGGAAAAAAATGTTTTACTTACAGTGATCCTGTAACATTAATTAAACCCATTACTATAAATTAAATCCAACAATATTATAAATAAAATCCCACCAAATGAATGAAAACATTATTATCACAACTATAAATTATATATTCAATGTAAAATGTATGTATTATAGACATCCCAACATGCAAAAATGCATTTCAGGGAGTGGCTTCACAAGCTACTGCGCAACCCCCGCGCATGTGTGCGCTCACTCTTCCTGCCCCCCCCCCCACGCTTGCGCTCACTCCCCCCACCAACACACACAGACACATAGATACACGTACTGGCACATACACACTGACACAAAGATACACACATTGAAACGCACACTGGCACATACACTCAGATACACACATTAGCTCATACACTCAGATATACACACACACTGACGCATGCACTCAGATACACACACTAAAGCACAGATACACACACTGAAACGCACACTCAGATACACATACTGGCACATACACTCAGATACACACACATATTGAGATGCACACAAGTCATACTTTATAGTTTTTTGCAGCCGCCTTCCTGTTAGCTTACCCTTGTGTCCAGGAGGGTGGCTTGCTGAGAGTTCTATTGCTGGCTGAGGCTGATGGGAGTGAGCTGCTCCAGCCCTTTCCTCTGCCTCCATGCTGCTGCCTCCTCCTGAGCGGCAGCTCTCTGTGAAGCAGGGAGGAAGTAATAGTCATCACTTCCTCCCTGCCAGCTGATATCACAGGGGCCTGGGTCTTAAAGGGCCAGCAAACCACAAGGCCCTTGTTTAATGAGTTCTATGGGGGCATTAGGGGGCGCAAATCATACACAATATAGTGGAAATCACACACACATTAGATTGTGTGTGTGATTTCCGGGATATTGTGTATGATCGCCGGGTGTCAGGGAGGCGCATTCAACATGCGGGCGTCTCCCGGAATTACCGGGAGACTTGGGATGTCTGGTATTAGGCAGAATGTGTGTATGGATGGATGTATTAGGCAGGATGTGTGAATGGATGGATGTATTCGGCAGTGTGCAGTGTGCAGAGAGTAGCAGAGAAAAGCAGAGCAAGTCGAGAGTAGCGGAGCAGAGGAAGCAGAGAGGAGCGGAGCAGAGCATGCAAATAGAAGCATAGCATGCAGAGAGGAGGCAGAGCAGAGCAAGCAGAGAGGAGCAGAACAAGCAAGCAGAGAGGAGCAGGTTCTGAGAAAAGTGAATTAATTGCTGTGATTACAGCGAGTGGTGTGAGTGTGACAAAAGGTTACTTACTCCTGATTGCAGACAGTGAGTGGTATGACAGTGACACTTACTCCTGATTGCAGACAGTGAGTGGTATGACAGTGACACTTACCCCTGATTGCAGACAGTGAGTGGTATGACAGTGACACTTACTCCTGATTGCAGACAGTGAGTGGTATGACAGTGGCACTTACTCCTGATTGCAGACAGTGAGTGGTATGACAGTGACACTTACCCCTGATTGCAGACAGTGAGTGGTATGACAGTGGCACTTACCCCTGATTGCAGTCAGTGAGTGGTATGACAGTGGCACTTACCCCTGATTGCAGACAGTGAGTGGTATGACAGTGGCACTTACTCCTGATTGCAGACAGTGAGTGGTATGACAGTGACACTTACTCCTGATGGCAGACAGCGAGTGGTATGACAGTGACACTTACTCCTGATGGCAGACAGCGAGTGGTAAGACAGTGGCACTTACTCCTGATTGCAGACAGTGAGTGGTATGACAGGGACACTTACCCCTGATTGCAGACAGTGAGTGGTATGACAGTGGCACTTACTCCTGATTGAAGACAGTGAGTGGTATGATAGTGGCACTTACTCCTGATTGCAGACAGTGAGTGGTATGACAGTGACACTTACTCCTGATTGCAGACAGTGAGTGGTATGACAGTGGCACTTACTCCTGATTGCAGACAGTGAGTGGTATGACAGTGACACTTACTCCTGATTGCAGACAGTGAGTGGTATGACAGTGGCACTTACTCCTGATTGCAGACAGTGAGTGGTATGACAGTGGCACTTACTCCTGATTGCAGACAGTGAGTGGTATGACAGTGGCACTTACCCCTGATTGCAGACAGTGACTGGTATGACAGTGGCACTTACTCCTGATTGCAGACAGCGAGTGGTATGACAGTGACACTTACTCCTGATTCCAGACAGTGAGTGGTATGACAGTGACACTTACCCCTGATTGCAGACAGTGAGTGGTATGACAGTGACACTTACTCCTGATTGCAGACAGCGAGTGGTATGACAGTGGCACTTACCCCTGATTGCAGACAGTGAGTGGTATGACAGTGGCACTTACTCCTGATTGCAGACAGTGAGTGGTATGACAGTGGCACTTACTCCTGATTGCAGACAGTGAGTGGTATGACAGTGGCACTTACTCCTGATTGCAGACAGTGAGTGGTATGACAGGGACACTTACCCCTGATTGCAGACAGTGAGTGGTATGACAGTGGCACTTACTCCTGATTGAAGACAGTGAGTGGTATGATAGTGGCACTTACTCCTGATTGCAGACAGTGAGTGGTATGACAGTGACACTTACTCCTGATTGCAGACAGTGAGTGGTATGACAGTGGCACTTACTCCTGATTGCAGACAGTGAGTGGTATGACAGTGACACTTACTCCTGATTGCAGACAGTGAGTGGTATGACAGGGACACTTACCCCTGATTGCAGACAGTGAGTGGTATGACAGTGGCACTTACTCCTGATTGAAGACAGTGAGTGGTATGATAGTGGCACTTACTCCTGATTGCAGACAGTGAGTGGTATGACAGTGACACTTACTCCTGATTGCAGACAGTGAGTGGTATGACAGTGGCACTTACTCCTGATTGCAGACAGTGAGTGGTATGACAGTGACACTTACTCCTGATTGCAGACAGTGAGTGGTATGACAGTGGCACTTACTCCTGATTGCAGACAGTGAGTGGTATGACAGTGGCACTTACTCCTGATTGCAGACAGTGAGTGGTATGACAGTGGCACTTACCCCTGATTGCAGACAGTGACTGGTATGACAGTGGCACTTACTCCTGATTGCAGACAGCGAGTGGTATGACAGTGACACTTACTCCTGATTCCAGACAGTGAGTGGTATGACAGTGACACTTACCCCTGATTGCAGACAGTGAGTGGTATGACAGTGACACTTACTCCTGATTGCAGACAGCGAGTGGTATGACAGTGGCACTTACCCCTGATTGCAGACAGTGAGTGGTATGACAGTGGCACTTACTCCTGATTGCAGACAGTGAGTGGTATGACAGTGGCACTTACTCCTGATTGCAGACAGTGAGTGGTATGACAGTGGCACTTACTCCTGATTGCAGACAGTGAGTGGTATGACAGTGGCACTTACTCCTGATTGCAGACAGTGAGGGGTATGACAGTGGCACTTACTCCTGATTGCAGACAGTGAGTGGTATGACAGTGGCACTTAATCCTGATTGCAGACAGTGAGTGGTATGACAGTGACACTTACTCCTGATGGCAGACAGCGAGTGGTAAGACAGTGGCACTTACTCCTGATTGCAGACAGTGAGTGGTATGACAGTGGCACTTACTCCTGATTGAAGACAGTGAGTGGTATGACAGTGGCACTTACTCCTGATTGAAGACAGTGAGTGGTATGACAGTGGCACTTACTCCTGATTGCAGACAGTGAGTGGTATGACAGTGGCACTTACTCCTGATTGCAGACAGTGAGTGGTATGACAGTGGCACTTACTCCTGATTGCAGACAGTGAGTGGTATGACAGTGGCACTTACCCCTGATTGCAGACAGTGAGTGGTATGACAGTGGCACTTACTCCTGATTGCAGACAGTGAGTGGTATGACAGTGGCACTTAATCCTGATTGCAGACAGTGAGTGGTATGACAGTGACACTTACTCCTGATGGCAGACAGCGAGTGGTAAGACAGTGGCACTTACTCCTGATTGAAGACAGTGAGTGGTATGACAGTGGCACTTACTCCTGATTGCAGACAGTGAGTGGTATGACAGTGGCACTTACTCCTGATTGCAGACAGTGAGTGGTATGACAGTGGCACTTAATCCTGATTGCAGACAGTGAGTGGTATGACAGTGGCACTTAATCCTGATTGCAGACAGTGAGTGGTATGACAGTGACACTTACTCCTGATGGCAGACAGCGAGTGGTAAGACAGTGGCACTTACTCCTGATTGCAGACAGTGAGTGGTATGACAGTGACACTTACTCCTGATGGCAGACAGTGAGTGGTATGACAGTGGCACTTACCCCTGATTGCAGACAGTGAGTGGTATGACAGTGGCACTTACTCCTGATTGCAGACAGTGAGT
The DNA here is from genome assembly GCF_036172605.1 of Pelobates fuscus. NCBI lineage: Eukaryota > Metazoa > Chordata > Amphibia > Anura > Pelobatidae > Pelobates > Pelobates fuscus. The sequence continues at coordinate 102,506,674 of NC_086329.1, read as the reverse complement.
GGTATGACAGTGGCACTTAATCCTGATTGCAGACAGTGAGTGGTATGACAGTGACACTTACTCCTGATGGCAGACAGCGAGTGGTAAGACAGTGGCACTTACTCCTGATTGAAGACAGTGAGTGGTATGACAGTGGCACTTACTCCTGATTGCAGACAGTGAGTGGTATGACAGTGGCACTTACTCCTGATTGCAGACAGTGAGTGGTATGACAGTGGCACTTAATCCTGATTGCAGACAGTGAGTGGTATGACAGTGGCACTTAATCCTGATTGCAGACAGTGAGTGGTATGACAGTGACACTTACTCCTGATGGCAGACAGCGAGTGGTAAGACAGTGGCACTTACTCCTGATTGCAGACAGTGAGTGGTATGACAGTGACACTTACTCCTGATTGCAGACAGTGAGTGGTATGACAGTGACACTTACTCCTGATTGCAGACAGTGAGTGGTATGACAGTGGCACTTACCCCTGATTGCAGACAGTGAGTGGTATGACAGGGACACTTACCCCTGATTGCAGACAGTGAGTGGTATGACAGTGACACTTACTCCTGATTGCAGACAGTGAGTGGTATGACAGTGGCACTTACCCCTGATTGCAGACAGTGAGTGGTATGACAGTGGCACTTAATCCTGATTGCAGACAGTGAGTGGTATGACAGTGACACTTACTCCTGATGGCAGACAGCGAGTGGTAAGACAGTGGCACTTACTCCTGATTGCAGACAGTGAGTGGTATGACAGTGGCACTTACTCCTGATTGAAGACAGTGAGTGGTATGACAGTGGCACTTACTCCTGATTGCAGACAGTGAGTGGTATGACAGTGGCACTTACTCCTGATTGCAGACAGTGAGTGGTATGACAGTGGCACTTACTCCTGATTGCAGACAGTGAGTGGTATGACAGTGGCACTTACCCCTGATTGCAGACAGTGAGTGGTATGACAGTGGCACTTACTCCTGATTGCAGACAGTGAGTGGTATGACAGTGGCACTTAATCCTGATTGCAGACAGTGAGTGGTATGACAGTGACACTTACTCCTGATGGCAGACAGCGAGTGGTAAGACAGTGGCACTTACTCCTGATTGAAGACAGTGAGTGGTATGACAGTGGCACTTACTCCTGATTGCAGACAGTGAGTGGTATGACAGTGGCACTTACTCCTGATTGCAGACAGTGAGTGGTATGACAGTGGCACTTAATCCTGATTGCAGACAGTGAGTGGTATGACAGTGGCACTTAATCCTGATTGCAGACAGTGAGTGGTATGACAGTGACACTTACTCCTGATGGCAGACAGCGAGTGGTAAGACAGTGGCACTTACTCCTGATTGCAGACAGTGAGTGGTATGACAGTGACACTTACTCCTGATTGCAGACAGTGAGTGGTATGACAGTGACACTTACTCCTGATTGCAGACAGTGAGTGGTATGACAGTGGCACTTACCCCTGATTGCAGACAGTGAGTGGTATGACAGGGACACTTACCCCTGATTGCAGACAGTGAGTGGTATGACAGTGACACTTACTCCTGATTGCAGACAGTGAGTGGTATGACAGTGGCACTTACCCCTGATTGCAGACAGTGAGTGGTATGACAGGGACACTTACCCCTGATTGCAGACAGTGAGTGGTATGACAGTGGCACTTACTCCTGATTGCAGACAGTGTTGTGACAGTGTTACCTTACTTACCAGAGATTGCAGACAGTTTGCAGTGCGGCCCCACATAAGGTGTGAAACCTTACCTACCTGAGAGTGCAATTTGCAGAGGGACTGAGTGAGCGGAGCGGACACTCCAGACAGTGGCACTATTACTGTAAGTAACGTGAACTTTAATTGCAGCTTTTGAGTAAATGATATGTATGTACCCAGGATTAAATAGTGTGAGCATGAGAATGAAACGAGTCATTTTAGTTTGTGTTGGTATAATATTCACCAACTATAGGTCAGGGCACAAACTATAGTGCCAACCATTTTTAGTTGTTCATGGAAGTGGAGCTAAATCTGCTCTTCTTACAGGAAAAGTTCACTTGAGTTAGCCTTTCAAATTACAACGTTCTGTCAGTTTAAAATGCTTAAACTCTGAGTGTAGAGAGTGCGCTGTTAAGTGACCATTTTCTATGTTTGTGAAATATGAATGCTGGAGATGCCACTGATGGTCAGAAGAAATAGCTTAGAGTGGGATAAAATGCTGAATAGTAATTAAAAATATAGAAATATTAAAATAAATACAAATATAGATCAATCATTGGGGTATAGCAACCTCTTAAATAGAATATAATAAATTCCCAATATATTATGTATTAATACCACAAATTTAAATGAATATATAAGGCCAGACTGTCTACGATATTAGGGCAAAATGGAGCCTCTTAGGATAAATATAACCTGAATATAATTGCCAGATGGTTAATGCCACAAAAGCATTGTAAATCCAGGCTCACATTAAACTATCACGTAACATATTATCTGTACCTTGAGGCCGGGAGAAAAGAGGAGAGCTTGTCTTTTTATTTTTAGCCCGAGCATCACCCTTGATGAAGGCTATTTAGGCTGAAACGTTGGGGGCTTCTGGTGTCATTTTATCACAATGTATCTACACAAGGAGGTAAAACACTTTGTACATGAGTTTTCTTTGTTTATTCCTCAGACATTTATTCCATGTATTGATTTAACACACAGACATTATACTCTGCATCCTTCTGTATATATAGACTGTATTGGGGAATTTATAATTTACTGCTTCCATATACCTGTGTTTTGTACATATACACTGAACAAAATTATAAACGCAACACTTTTGTTTTTGCCCCCATTTTTCATGAACATCTTGCACAATTCACGGGCAGCAGCTCTGGTGGACATTCCTGCAGTCAGCATGCCAATTGCACGCTCCCACAAAACTTGTGACATCTGTGGTTTTGTGCTGTGTGATAAAACTGCACATTTTAGAGTGGCCAGCCTAAGGCACACCTGTGCAATAATCATGCTGTCTAATCAGCATCTTGATATGCCACACCTGTGAGGTGGATGGATTATCTCGGCAAAGGAGAAGTGCTCACTAACACAGATTTAGACAGATTTGTGAACAATATTTGAGAGAAATGGACCTTTTGTGTATATAGAAAAAGTCTTAGATCTTAGAGTTCAGCTCATGAAAAATGGGGGCAAAAACAAAAGTGTTGCGTTTATAATGTTGTCCAGTGTATGTGTCTATATATCAATTTGGATTTTGATAAAATTTTGCTATGAATTAAAGTTTATTTTTATTTAAAAAAATTGGGTGGGCAGTTAGTCTTTGTATATAGTTTAATGTCAGCCTGAATTTACCGGAGCGATCTGGGTCTCTATAACTAACCCACAGAGCTACCAGCTCAACATGCTCGTTACTGCGGAGGTTTAGCGTTAGTGTCCGTATCTGTCCAGTATTTCCAGGAAGGTCCATTTAGCAGATCCAATAACGTATTGTGATGGTGTCCGTATCTGTCCAGTATTTCCAGGAAGGTCCATTTAGCAGATCCAATAACGTATTGTGATGGTGACCGTATCTGTCCAGTATTTCCAGGAAGGTCCATTTGGCAGAGCCTCCCATAGCGGGTAATGATGGTGACCGTATCTGTCCAGTGTTTCCAGGAAGGTCCATTTGGCATAGCCTACCATAGCTGGTAATGATGGCGAACGATACCGGATGCCAGTCACATGGGGGGCATGATGTCGGTCAGTTTAGGAGATGCAGTCAGGCGGCTTGGCCCACTATCTCCTGTTGCTGGCCGCCGTTCCTTCCCCAGCCTGTTTCTTTCTCTGTCATGTCCGCACTGTTTGCCCCTCGCTGTGTGAGCAGTGCCATGGCGGGGGTTTATCGGGGGTTTATCGGGGGTCTCTGAGGTTGTGGAGTTAGATTTTGGTGGTTGCCAATGCTGTGATAATTCGGGGATTTCCCCGACCTGCTGTTTAGCTGGAGAGCATTGCCGTCTGCTCTGACATTATGGCCGTCCCAGCGGCGATCCCATCGTACATTGTATGTGCAGCACTGCGTACATTTCTCTATTTCACTTGGCTTTGGTTCCTCTGGGGCCTGTTGTGGGTTAGCAGCGATGGGGTGGTGGCTTCATGACTTTATGTTGTCATGGTAACCATTGCATGTGGGCACTGTGTCAGCCACTGGTATAGTTTAAATAAATATAACATTGTGTGTGCTGCCGCCATTCTGTTCTCCTCCCTCCATATTGTCTGCTGTTTGCCTTCTGCCGGACTGATTTCACCGATGGATTGTGGGTAAATTTGCAACTGAAATGGAATGCTGTTTAAGCTCCGCCCATCACTAACATTTACCAAAGATCCCGCCGCCATCAGAAAAAATAATCCCTTCTAATGTGTAAATAAAAAGCTACGGTGAATTAAAAATAAATAAAAGAACAGAAAATACAGAGACTGAAAATGATTGATTTAATAACCAAGAAAGCAAAAGGATGCAGAACACAAATAAATAGTCATGTATCATTATTTAAAGAGACAGCACATGTAAAACAACCGTTACAACAGATATACAAAGTCTATACAATAAAGTGACCAGGGCTTTCTCACACTTGGGTTGTCTTTTTTTGGTGTTTTTTTATTTTTTTTATTTAGTTATTTGTTTTATTTGTGCATATGATATACACGCAGATTATCTGACGAGGTATAACCGCTGTGTGGTATTGAAGAAACATTGCACATTTTTTGTAATTGAGATTAAGCAAGATTAGAGTAGTTACGTTTTGAAGCAGGATACAGAATAATGCAATTACTCCAGGATTATAATGAGACAAGAAGGAGACAAGGGCCTTACATGTAATGAATGTCACTGGGTGCCCAGTAAGGACTGCGTTAGGTGACCAATTAGCCGGATTACGTGTCAAGCGCAGACTGGCAGAATCAGCAGGTCTACAAGTTAGGGGGTTGAACAGATAATACGGGTACTCAGCCTGTGCCCACCCGACCTCCAAATATGTCCCGGAGCGAAGTGCAAGCTATGTCCCCCACCGGCCTCAGATTTCGACACATTCCAGCGCAATGTTCTCACGGATCCTGTCGGGTTTGGCGTCCCGGACTGAAGCTCGTGGTCTTCCGTCAGGTTCGTCGGTGTGATGTGCAACCTTCCGCACGTGTGAGCAGCACCCACGGGGATGTCCCTTTGTGGACCGAGGTCCAGGAATGTAGTGAGCTTTTGGTGAGTGCCTGCTCTTCTCAGTTTTCTCTTACGCCTCTTCCATTGCGGCATCTTAACATGGTCTCTCATAGCTGGCCTGGTGACTCCGTGGCATGTCGATGTACTGGGCATAGCTGGAGCCTGTGTTGTGGGCATCTCTGCTCGAAGGCATAGTGTGAGCCAGAGTTGAGACCAACTTCGTTGTATAGCTTGGCAATGTGATCATCCCTCGAGGCCTTAGGTAGGAGCAGTTGCGTGACTATGTGCTTAGCTCCGTCGGCCATCTTGTATCGCACATGGCCAGTATTCAGCTTTGCAGGTCTGTCTGCCCCTGCGGTCTTGAGAAGGCCAGGACTTCAGTGTGGACCGGGATGACCGCCACTGGTCCAGAGGGGGGTAACGGGGCCGCATAGAGGCTTCAGCCAGGTATGCTCACTGGGTCAGGAGATCGGTCGTTTCCTCAGTCGCCAGGCACTCTAGGCCGCAGATATGAACCAAGGTATGCGGTCAGACCGTCACCGCTCAGGCATGAGATGTTGCCGGCAGTTACAGTGTCGGTCTGATACGTGTAAAGCTCTGATTGGCGTGATGAAAGGTATTATTAGTATTGTTCTTCTGATTTAGTCTTGGTCCCTTTTTTTTAAATACTTTGTATGCATGTCATAACCAGGGCCGGACTGGGGATTCAAAGCAGCCCTGGAAAAATTGTATACCAGCCCCATATGTCATTGTGCCATGTAGTAAGTGTGTGTGTCCGTCAGCCGGCGGGGGAGACCTAATTATTCCATGCTTTTCTATGGGGAAAAATCTGATGCTGGAGGTCCTTATGCAGAGCGGGAGGACGTTCGGCATCCGATAACTTTTCAATTCCTAAAGTCCCTCTAGTGACTGTCTGGTAGAGGAGGAGATAACCCTGCAAAGTAATTATTGCAGCTTCTCAGAAACTGCAATAATTACCACTGTGGGGTTAAGCGACATGGAACATTGTACCCAGACCACTTCTTTTTTTTTTTTTTTTTTTTTATGTTTACATTTTTATTTCGCTTTTCCAAATTACAGAGAAAATTTTTCAGAAAACAAAAATTAATACAAAAAGAGAAAGAAAAATACCATACAAAATAGAAAACAATATATTGCCATTGTAACGGATCACCTGGCACCCCGAAGAGATACCTTCCGTTGATGGATGCTCCTAGTGCTTCCCGAGGACTCCAAGCACTCCGCCAGACACTATAACCACTGCAGACCCCACGAACCACCGCAGCTTGGTTGGGGTCTCGCCGTCTCCACCCACTCTGGACGCAAGACCAGGGTTCAGCTTCCAGTAGGTCAACCTCTCCGAATTCCAGAGAGCAGGAACAAGAACCAGCTCTTAGCAGAGCTTAGTTATTATACCCTGGGGAGTATAGTGATTATAGCAATCCCCAGAGTGTAGTTCTCCAATCCCCCAAACATGAGCCGAAACTTCATGAAGGTCCAAGATGATCTGACTTTAATTAACACTCACAGACTTTTATGCAAGTCCCCATGCAAGGGGACATACCACAGGGAGGGACAACATGTAACCAATCCCGTACAGTAAAACATAAAACACACCCAGCACAAACACATAAAATCCTCCCCTCTGCCTGTGATATAATCAGGGCCGGACTGGGAATAAAAAGCAGCCCTGGAAAAATGTTATACCAGCCCCATCATAAATTGTGCCAGCTGTGACAGATATACAGTTACAATTATTTAACCAACAAGAAGGAGCGCACTCACAGGACTTAAAATAAACAAAAGAGCTGTTTCATTCTAATCAGATGTGCAACATCTTACTTCAACGTTTTATCCTTATAATTTTGAAAGGTCCAGTAATGGGAATGAAACATTGACTGAATGCTGCTGCACGTCTGATTTAAATAAATGTTATTTTGGTTAGTCCTGATTCCTATGAGCGCACTCTTCGTTGTATGTAGTTTGATACCAGGGAATGAACGACTGAGAGAAAGGCAGGGTTATCCACTAAACTAATAGTTTTGTGAATGAAAATGTAAATTGCTAAATAGTCAAGCTGTCACTATACCCAAGTTAAAATTTTGTTTCAAATCCGCTATTTTGGTTTAAATTATGACATTTAGATTTTCACTTTTTAAAATTAAAACTATTAGTAATAACCCTTTGGCAAATGTCAAACCCTTCATACATTATATATGTATATATATATGTGTGTGTGTGTGTGTGTGTGTGTGTGTAATTTCCAAGTGTATTATGCATGAAAATATTATATATAATAAACATAATAATTATTAAAATTATGCTTGCGATTTATATACATACATACATATATATATATAGTGATATAATACCATTTGTGCATATGTATCTATGCAGAATACTTTCACAAATGACATAGATAAAGCAAAGCTATATTTGATTTTTTTAATTCAACATGTCATTTAAAAAAAAAAAAAAACACAAGCATAAACACAGATTTTTGATTAATGGATACTCACTGGCACGTACTGATGCCCACACACCCACATACACTGGCGCACAATGATCCATACTCACACACATACAGTGATCCATACTGACACTAACACAGTAATCCATACTGATAGATACATACAATAATCCATACTGACACTCACACACAGTAATCCATACTGACACATACATTGATCCACACTGACACTCACACACAGTAATCCATACTGACACTCACACATACATTGATCCATACTGACACTAACACAGTAATCCATACTGATACATACATTGATCCATACTGACACCCACACACAGTAATCCATACTGACACTCACACACAGTAATCCATACTGACACCCACACACAGTAATCCATACTGACACTCACACACAGTAATCCATACTGACACCCACACACAGTAATCCATACTGACACTCACACACAGTAATCCATACTGACACTCACACACAGTAATCCATACTGATACATACATTGATCCATACTGACACTCACACACAGTAATCCATACTGACACTCACACACAGTAATCCATACTGACACTCACACACAGTAATCCATACTGACACTCACACATACAGTGATCCATACTGACACTCACACACAGTAATCCATACTGACACTCACACACAGTAATCCATACTGACACTCACACACAGTAATCCATACTGACACTCACACATACAGTGATCCATACTGACACTCACACACAGTAATCCATACTGACACTCACACACAGTAATCCATACTGACACTCACACATACAGTGATCCATACTGACACTCACACACAGTGATCCATACTGACACTCACACACAGTAATCCATACTGACACTCACACATACAGTGATCCATACTGACACTCACACATACATTGATCCATACTGACACTCACACATACATTGATCCATACTGACACTCACACAAACGTTGATCCATACTGACACTCACACAAACATTGATCCATACATTGATTCATACTGACACTCACACAAACATTGATCCATACATTGATCCACACTGACACTCACACACAGTAATCCATACTGACACTCACACAAACATTGATCCATACTGACACTCACACATACATTGATCCATACTGACACTCACACAAACATTGATCCATACTGACACTCACACAAACATTGATCCATACATTGATTCATACTGACACTCACACAAACATTGATCCATACATTGATCCACACTGACACTCACACACAGTAATCCATACTGACACTCACACAAACATTGATCCATACTGACACTCACACAAACATTGATCCGTACACTGATCCATACTGACACATACATTGATCCATACTGACACTCACACAAACATTGATCCATACTGACACTCACACAAACATTGATCCGTACACTGATCCATACTGACACATACATTGATCCATACTGACACTCACACAAACATTGATCTATACTGACACTCACACAAACATTGATCCATACTGACACTCACACAAACATTGATCCATACACTGATCCATACTGACACATGCATTGATCCATACACTGATCCATACATTGATCCATACTGACACTCACACATACATTGATCCATACTGACACTCACACAAACATTGATCCATACTGACACTCACACAAACATTGATCCAAACACTGATCCATACATTGACCCACACTGACACTCACACAAACATTGATCCATACTGACACTCACACAAACATTGACCCATACTGACACTCACACAAACATTGACCCATACACTGATCCATACTGACACTCACACATACATTGATCCATACATTGACCCATACTGACACTCACACATACATTGATCCATACATTGACCCATACTGACACTCACACATACATTGATCCATACATTGACCCATACTGACACTCACACATACAGAACTCCATACTGACACTCACATAATATCTTCAAAAACACCTCCCACACACAATTACACACTCAAATATACACACAACCTATGAATCCTACCTTGCTCCGTGCTCGCTCAGCTCCTGGCTGAGAAGCAGCCTGCCTGCAGCTCTGTCTGGCCCCCTGCTCACTCCTCTCCCTGCCTGCAGCTCTGTCTGGCCCCACTCCTCTCCCTGCCTGCAGCTCTGTCTGGCCCCACTCCTCTCCCTGCCTGCAGCTGTCTGGCCCCACTCCTCTCCCTGCCAGCACTTTACACACAGGAAGCAGAAGGCAGAGGACCCGCGTGGGCTGCCCTGCTCTGCCTGATAACCGGGTCACATGCTTCCTGTGTGTGAAGGCTGACAGGCAGGCACAGGACTGCCTCCCTCCCTGCTCCTTATCCTTCACTCGCGAGCAGCATTAACCCCTTCAGGACCGGCCTGTTTTTGCGATGTTTGTACGTTAAGGACCGGGGCGGTTTTAACACTTTTGTGGTGTTTGTGTTTAGCTGTAATTTTCCGCTCTCTCATTTACGGTTCCCATACAAGTTATATATTGTTTTTTTCACGACAAGAAGGGCTTTCTTTACATACCAGTATTTATATTATGTCCAATATTGTATTTAAAAAAAATAATAAAATATGGTGAAAAAAAAAAAAAAAAACATGTTTTTGGACTTTTACTTGAAAAATCTTTTACTTATCTACAAAAGCTAATGAAAAAAACTGCTAAATAGATTCAAAATTTTGTCCCGAGTTTAAAAACACCCAGTGTTTACATGCTTTATTGCTTTTTTTTGCAAGTTATAGGCCTATAAATACAAGTAGGAAATTGCTGTTTCAATATATATATATATATTTTAAATGTATCAATAGTGACATTGTTACACCGTTATCTGTCATAAATCCCCGAAACACACCTACCATGTACATATTTATTTAAAGTAGACAACCCAGGGTATTTAAAATGGGGTATGTCCAGTCTTTTTTAGTAGCCACCTAGTCACAAACACTGGCCAAAGTTAGCATTTATATTTGTTTGTGTGTTAAAAATGCAAAAAACGCTAACTTTGGCCGGTGTTTGTGACTAAGTGGCTACTAAAAAAGGCTGAACATACCCCATTTGCAATACCTTGGGTTGTCTTCTTTTGCAAATGGTATGCCATCATGGGGCTAATTCTCATTCCTTGGCTACCATACGCTCTCAAAGGCAACCTAACCAATCTGACAAATTTCAATAAAAAAAATAAAAGTAAAATCAAGCCTTATATTTGACCCTGTAACTTTCACAAACACTATAAAACCTCTACATGTGGGGTACTGTTATACTCAGGAGACTTCGCTGAACACAAATATTAGTGTATCAGAACAGTAAAATATATCACAGCAATAATATCCTCAGTGAAAGAGCTGTTTGTGTGTGAAAAATGCAAAAAACTTCACTTTCACTGACAATATCATCGCTGTGATATGTTTTACTGTTTTGAAACACTAATATTTGTGTTCAGCGAAGTCTCCCGAGTAAAACAGTACCCCCATGTACAGGATTTAGGGTGTCATAGAAAGTTACAGGGTTAAGCACAGTGCTAGCAAATTAAATTATCTGGACTTTTGGCCTGGGTTGGCAGGCAGGTCCCTCAAATTGCAATCATTAAAATTACTTAATTAGGTAAAAATATTACATAAATATGCACGTAGAATTTTAATATATATACATATTTATATATTTGACGTCTACGTGTATATTTATGAAATTATTAATGTAATTTTGTATGTGGACATATGTATATTTCGTATTATTTTTATTTATTTATTTATACATAGATATATATATCATTACATTCTAAGTGTATTTTGATATAAATATATATATATCAATATCAAAATACTGTTAGAATAAAATTGAATATATATATATAATTTTTTTTAATTATTAAAAATTATTTTTATTTTTTGTTATTTATTTTTATTAACATATTATTTGTATTTTATAATAATATATATATACCATATATATAGTTATTATATATATTGTATATATTTGTGTGTAATTTAAATATAAGTGTATTTTTATATTAATATACGTATATATAAATATAAAAATACACTTAGTGTGACATTATATATATGATATATATACATATATTATATATAGGTATATATAGATATAATACATGTATATATATCATATATATATATATACACATATTATTATTTTTTTACACAGATTTTTTTTTTACACTTTATTTTTGATTTTACAGATGCAGGGAGACTGCCTGTCAGCACAGACAGTCCCCCTGCAGGCAGATACAAAGACCCCTATTGCGGTCATGTGATCGAGTGATCACATGGCCGTGGGGTCCTGATCTGCCGAGGGGGGACTGCCCGGGCAGACAGGCAGTCCCCCTGGACCGGGAGGAGAGCTGATCGCCGCCGTGGGACCGACGGCGATCAGGTAAGTTGCCCAAAACCGTTATGACGGTTCAGGACCGTCAGCGGTCCAAACGCACGTTTTGCCGCTGACGGTCCTGAACCGTCAGCGGTCCTTAAGGGGTTAACAGGTCACTTTGGAGTGCCTGCTGCTCACTGTGTGTACTGTGTGGGGAGAGGAAGGGCTGCTGCACTGTGCGGCCCCAAGTGCACCGGCCCACCGGGAAATTTCCCGGTATCCCGGTGGGCCAGTCCGGCCCTGGATATAATTACTGAACACAATGGGTTAATGTAATTTATCACAGGCAGGAAAAATACACTTTTTCTACATATACTATAACTTTAAAAATATGCATCACATTCACATAAAAATTACATATTCACAATCAATCCATTCTGCAACATATTTAAAAATGGCACGAATCAGACCAGGGGTTCAAAATTTAGCAAAAGTATTTTTAAAACCCACTGCCAGCATGGCTTTCCGTCCCAAACCAGTTTCACAAGAGTCCTCTATCCTGGAGACAATGGAGAGGTAATCCAATTATATCCAGGGATAAAGGCAGACTCCATTGAGCACATGTTAGCAAAAGACACAAAAATACATAACTCCTATCATACTGAACAGAACCCCCACATTCAACCCATCCCCAGATGGCTTGGATCTGAGCGCTCAATATATCCAAACAGCGCTCAGATGCCACAAACACAGTCAAATCGCCATGGGGTTTAAGTCTAGCATGGGCTGATGAGAGGGCCATAGTCATGAGGCAGGAGGCTGGCACTCAGGCTCCTCCAACAGCCATGGGAAAAGGGGCGCTTGTCACCTAACCATCTAGGGACAAAAGGCGTTTTGTCACAGCCATATTTTACATTATACATTCTACGATCTATTCTGACTTATTTTCAACTTCAGTAATACTTTTATAGCATTTTTATATCTTCCGATCAACAATACACCCTTATTTTCAATAAGAATTTTGAATAAAAAAACTTCTAATGCACTTTATACATATCCTGATTGTTGAATTAAATTTGAATCCCCCCTGCCCTATCTATAAATTAATCTAACTGTTATTTATTTTAGTTTTAGTCCCAATATGTACAAAAAATTAATTGTAGTAATTGTTTATTTTATATATCTACATTTCCAATTTAATTTATGGCATTCCCAACCAAACGTCTATACCAATCAACTTCTGCTGCCTAAATCTCAATCACTTTGGAAGGCTTTTCTCATTTTGTTTTATATAGCCTCCTTTAATTTATATTAGCCATCTGTATTTACTGTAAGAACAATCAGGATGTGGAATTCTCTGCCTGAAGAAGTGGTTTTATCAGAGTCCATACAGATGTTCAAACAGCTACTAGATGCATATTTGCAGAAACAGAATATTCAAGGATTTAATCTTTCAATGCAGGGTAATAACTGCTTGATCCAAGGATAAATCTGACTGCCATTCTGGGGTCAAGAAGGAATTTTTTTCCTAGCTTGTTGCAAAATTGGAAGTGCTTCAAACTGTGGGTTTTTTGCCTTCTTTTGGATCAACAGCAAAAAACAAATGTGAGGAAGGCTGAACTTGATGGATGCAAGTCTATTTTCAGCCTATGTAACTATGTAACAATGTATTTATGAAGCTGTTTTGCTTATTAATTTTGCCTTATTTGCTCCTAATTCCTCTCATTTCCAACTCGCCCAGATATTATCATAGATATCTTGTCTGCCTTTTAGCCTATATGCCATCTCCTCGTAGGTTTTAGTGATAGAGATATATTCACTTGTGTACCGAACCGGATCTGTTTAGACGTGCTTGCTGCTTTCTCCTCTCCCTGAAACCTTGCTCTGACCTAGACCACGCCGCCATCTCCATTCCCAGACCAGGACTGACACCGGAATTCCGTTATCTCTCTCTAATAATCTGAACCATTGTTAGTAAAACAGCTGGACTCTTCCTAACACTCTGAACCAACCAAGAACACCCTCTACAGAGTTAAAATGGAAAACCTTAAGTACCAATATTTTCAATCTAATCCAGCTACTTTTAATTAACAAAAGAAACATACTTAACCTACATTGTAAATACTTGTTTTTTTCTCTTGAATTTGTTACAAATATCAAGCAATTCAGTTCAATTTAGTTAAATGTTGCATGCAAACTTGTGTTCAAGTAAATAAGGACTTTTTTTTACTTTTGTTTGCTACAACTGTTGCTATTATTCAATCAAGACAATTTTTCTTTTTATTTAATGCTGCATGCAAACTGCTATTAGAAGCAATTATAATTGTCAACAGCATGGGTCCTCAAACTCCGGCCCCCCAGATGTTGCTGAACTACAACTCCCATGATTCTCCGGCTATCTATGTAATTCAAAGAATCATTGGAGTTGAAGTTCAGCAACATCTGGGGGGCCGGAGTTTGAAGACCCCTGGTCTACAGCCTAACTTCTTTATAAAAGAGATTGAAGATAAATAAATCTTCTAAAGGAATCCACAGTCAATTCTTTGATTTTCTTAAAGGTATAGTACCGCCAATTAATTCTGCAGTTGTGTTCCTCTAATTTGTCTAAAACATAACAGCCTTTCTCCAGAAGTTTAGGGGCCCAGTACCTCCCCAGCCTCAGAGAGCTTTGTGTTGTGGATAGGAAGTTATGATTTATAAGATGAACACAATGTGTTGTCCAGGTGAGATCTAATATCTCATATTGTGGAACAATGGATTGTTCTAATATATGCCATCGAGGTGTGCTAGTCGTATCTATTAGTGCTGCTGTTTGTGACAGTATGGATGCTATGTAATATTTTTGAATATGCGGTACTCCCATTCCACCCTCTGTCATTTTGCAGCTCATTGTATTCAATGATATCCTTGGGGGTTTACGTTTCCAAATATCAGCATTTATTGCTGTCTGAAAGTTTGTTATAATTGATTTAGGAATCATTATTGGTATGGGTCTAAAAAGAAATAAGATCTGTGGTACTATGCACATTTTAACAGAATTAATCCATACCGCCCATGATCTGGTGCTCTTATCCCAGCCTTTTAATGTATCCTGTACTTCTCATAGTAGTTTGCTATGGTTATTTATGATAATTTCCTGTTTGGAAACTGAAAGATGTATACCAAGATATTTTATAGAATTATTTCTCCATTCGAATGGGTATTCATCTTTCAACTTTTGAGCAGTCGACTCTTGCATATTAATAGGTAAGGCTTGTGTTTTAATAATATTATTTTTATAATACGACACTGTGCCATATTTCTTCAGTAATCCATCAGCGTCATTATTGCTTTATCTGGATTTGTTAATATTATCAAGACATCATCCGCAAATAAGACCACTTTTTGGGGTCCTATGTGAGTATTTAGCCCCGTTATTTAAACTTGTTTATTTATCTTATATACTAGGGGTTCACTGGTCATTAAAAAAAATAGTGGAGAGAGGGGGCAGCCCTCTCTCGTTCCATTAGAAAGGCAGAATTTACGAGACATGAAAGCTGAATTACTAACTCTAGCTGTTGGGTTTGTATTTAATGAAAGCATGCCTTGTTTCAATTTGTTCGGGAGTTGGAATGTATCTAGCACCTTCTCCATATATTGCCAATGTAGGCAAACGCCTTTTCCGCGTCAAGTGCCAACAATAATCCCTCTGTTTTTTGTCTTTTCTCTATTTCCAGTATATCTATAAATCTGCGGGTATTGTCCCCCACCTGTCTACCTGGCACAAAGCCTGCTTGTTCTGCCCCTATCAATTTGGGCAGTAGTGGTTTCAGTCTTAATGCCATTACTATTTCATTAAGCAGAAATATAGGTCTTAGGTTGACAAAACTAGTCAGTGGTTTTCCTGGTTTTGGCAATGTTATTATGATAGCTTCCAGCATTTCCGGGTGTACCTCACCTGAATCTACAATGCTGTTAAAAAGGTTTGTAAGGTTTGGGATCAATTTCTTTGCAAATTTAAAATAATAATAATTAGAAAACCCATCTGGGACTGGTGCTTTATGTTTTGAGGTTGTTTTTATAGCTTCCCACATCTCCTCCTCTGTAAAAGGTTTGTTCAAAACCTCAGTTTCTTCCTGAGTCACGCAGGGTAGTTCAACGTCTCTTAGAAAAGTGGAAATCATATTTAATGTGGGTTGAGTTGTGTTTAAATCCTCCCTTTAATTATATAGATATTCATAATATAATGCTAACTCGTTAACAATTTGATTTGGATCTATCAATTTGACACCTTTTGAGTTTACCAATATGGGATTTTTGATTGAGTTGACTTCTGCTTAAGTTGGGACGCCAATAATTTGCCCGTTTTATTTCTCTGTGTGTAATATTTCAATTTTGATTTTCTCAAATTGCGTTCCATTACCTTTAATTCCAAATTTTCTTGTTGTTTTTTAAGTTTAAAAAGTTTATTTCGTAAACATTTATTTAGAGTTTGTTCATATTGTTTCTCTGTTTCTCCTATAGATTTGAGAAGTTTTTTCTGTTCTTCTCCAAATTTTCGTTTTGCCCTTGCGCCTTGTTTTTGAAGTATTCTCCTCACTGTGGCCTTTCGAGCCAACCATGTAATTACTATAAAAGTATCCTTATTAATGTTTTCTTGAAAAAACTGATTAGTTGTATTCCTAATCTCTATTTCTCCCGTTTTATTGTCTAACAATGCTTCGTTCAAACGCTATGAACCCTTGCCTCTTGCCTGATATGAAGTATCAAATATGGAACATACTGGGCCATGGTCTGACCATGTTATTGGATCTATAGTTACCTTCACTAGAGACTGGAGTGTAGAGGCATCTGTCAAGCACATATCTATCCTTGAGTGATTAAGATGCACCGCTGAATAAAAAGTATAATCTCTAAGTTGAGGGTATTTAGCCCTCCACGTATCATATAGACCATGAGTTATCATTAATTTAGCTAATTTAGCACTTAAAGCAACCTTTCTCACAGACGGTATCTCATATCCTGAAACATCAACCTCTGGGTCCAGAGTGCAGTTATAGTCTCCGCAAATATATAGTTTGCCTTGTTTATATTTCTCAATTCCTTTTATCGCTTTCTGTAAAAAGCTTATTTGGTTACTATTTGGTGTATATATGTTTGCTATTGTTACTTTTTCCTCACATAAGGAACCCACCAAAATGAGTAATCTACCTTCCTTATCTTTATATTCTCTATCGCATTTAAATGGCCAGTCTGCATGAAACAACGTACTCACTCCCTTTGTTTTATTTTGGGCATATGCATGGTAGTTGATCGGATATCTAGGCGAGGTGAGAACTGGGGGTCTCTAAGCACAAAAATGTGCGCAGTTGCTGGAACAACAGTCTCCTTTTATGGGGAGTATTAAGGGCCATTCATGTTGAATGTTAGGATCAGGGCCGCCACCAGAAATTATGGGGCCCCTAACTCAGCTCAGGGTTTGGGCCCCCTGGGGCCCGCCTCCAATTACCGCCCACTGGGTCCACACACAGACACAAACGCACACACTGATACAAAAGGACACAGATACATACTAACAGACACACATACTGAAACAGACATACACGCATACAGGCATACATACTGACACACACATACTGAGACATACACACAGGCATACATAGTGACAGACAGACACATACTAACATACATACAGACACACATGCAAGAGGACATAAAGAGACATACATACATACAAACACCGACATACATACATACATACACAAACACACACACATTCATACATACAGACACTGACATCCATACACACATACATTCATAATGGCATGCAGACATACACAGACATACATTCATAATGGAATACAGACATACATACATACATACAGACTGACATGCATGCATATATACAGACATACTGACAGACATACATGCATACAGACATCCATACACACATACACACAGACCTACGTTCATAATGATATGCAGACATACATTCATACTGACATACAGACATACATATATACATATATACTGAAATACAGAAATACATAGACATATATGCATACAGACATACATGCATACAGACATACATGTATGCATACAGACATACACAAACATACATAGACAGACATACATACGTAGACATGCATGCAGTCAGACAGACATAGACATACACACAGACATACATACAGACATACACACATACATGCATCCAGACATACATACATACAGACATACATGCATACATACATACAGACAGACATACATACATAGACATACACACAGACATACATACAGACATACACACAGACATGCATGCATACAGACATACATACATAGACATACATGCATACAGACATACATACATACATACATAGACATACAGACAGACATACATGCATGCAGACAGACAGACATACCCAGACAGACATACATACACATACATGCATCCAGACACACAGACATACACGCATACAGAAAGACAGACATAGACATACAGACAGACATGCATGCATGCAGACAGACAGACAGACATACATACACATACATGCATCCAGACACACAGACATACATGCATACAGACAGACATACACGCATACAGACAGACAGACAGACATACAGACAGACATGCATGCATCCAGACAGACATACATACATACATAGACATACATACATGCATACAGACAGACATACACAGACAGACATAGACATACACACAGACATACAGACAGACATGCATGCATCCAGACAGACATACATACATACATAGACATACATGCATACAGACATACACATACATACGTACATACATACATACATATACATACATGCATACAGACACAGACAGACAGACATACATACACATACATGCATACAGACACACATACATACATAGAGACACACAGACATAGACATACAGACAGACAGACATACATACACATACATGCATACAGACACACAGACATACATACAGACACACAGACATAGACATACAGACATGCAGACATACATACACATACATGCATACAGACACACAGACATACATACAAACACACATACATAGACATACAGACAGACATACAGACAGACATGCATGCATACAGACATACATACATACATACATGCACACACACAGCTCATTTTCCAGCCACCCTCCTGTCTCTTACCTTTTCTTTGCAGGAGGGTGGCTGGGGATGATGGGAGTCGGCGCTGCTCCCTCTTCACTGCCTGGCTCTCCCTCTTCACGGCTGGGCGCGCGCGCTCCTCCCGCGCGGAGTGAGCTGGGAGGAAGTGACCACTTCCTCCCAGCAGCACTTGCGGCTGCTTTTTTTTTTTTTTTTTTTAAAGGGGCCCGGTCGCGCTATACAACGGCCACAGCGCTGACCGGGCCCCTGAAGGAGGGGGCTCATCGGGTGGCCCTAAGTGTGTGGGCCACCCAACTGTTATGGTTGTCACCCCCTGATGGCGGCCCTGGTTAGGATATTAAAATAATGAGCCATATTATATCACTGTTTGATCTCGTTCCTAACTCTATAACACTCTATAAGCTTTATGTTTAATCTGTTTGGCCATAAGAGATCCTGTAGTTTAGTTTTTTAATAAATTAAGTAAAATATAATGGAGTCTCTTTTTTTTTTAAATTCTTTATTTTTGTAGTGCAAAAAGATATGACAACGCTTATGTGGTACCCCAACGGCATTCCACATGTGTTTCAACAACAGTTATAACAGCGGGGTACACGGAATACTTGCACCTTTTTATATTATTATGCGAGGTCAGTTCTATTGCGAGTAGTTTATATGGAGATTGAGTACGTGAGATAAGCACAAGTTAATAAGGTCATGCATATAGATTAAACAATCAGTAGTTCCCTCAGACATGTGAAAGATTGTAACTGAGCTGGTTTACAAGTAATATGGGAATAAACAGGGTTAACTTTTTGTGCATATGGTATAAACAAAGCATTATGTTGCATGTCTAGTTTTCTGTGACAGTATAGTGATCGTGGGTCTTACTTGTGTAGGACCTGCTGGGCTAGTGATAGATATGGTATGCTGTACCTACATAGGCTGCAGGGCTCTGAAGAACAAGAAACATTGCTATGTCATGCTGGTAAATAAAGTAGCATCGCTTTGTAATCTAACAGTGCTAACAGTGTTAGGTTGTGTTTTCGTTTTAGGTAACTTTTAGGTAACTTTAAAAATTTACGTCATATATGGCAGCGGTAAACCAATAATATGTAAACAGTGTTATAAACAACTTGTGGAAACAGTGATGAAGTAGGTTAATCTACACTTAAATCTGAATAGTTCTCGTCCTTCCAGACAGCTCAGCTGCAATGGCTGCTCACCACTGGAGCTATGAGGACTCGATGAGCTTGTGTCAGTGTCTCTTTTAACCAATGCCTTTTTATGGGAGAATGTCGGTGCCCGCTAGTGGTCCGCGGGAGGCCACTGATACACAGGGTCTCGTGAGGGTATCCGTCTTGCCCCAGGCTGGTGGGTAGGCCTGCATCTTTTGACCACAAACTCGGCGCTTAATAAAGACCGAGGTTTCTCCCCATGTGGGGGTAACGGGGGATCTGATGGCATGCTTCTTCTTGCGGCGTTTGAGCCTCCGTTGGTGTGGGTGATGCTTTTGGGAAATTACCCGTCTGGTCTTCAGCCCAGGAGGGCGGCTGTCCCCGGCTCTGTGCAGCCTGGTTGTCTCGTGTGTTGTTGCTCGGCGCTCGGTGGTCAGCCGGCCAGACGTGCTGTGCTCTGGTGTGCTGCTGGGGCTTTGGGGTTGTCCGGCGTTCTCCTTGCCGCTTGTGTGGGTGCAGGAGCGTGCGCCCGGGTTGGCGCGGTCTGCCTCTCGCCTAGTCACTTGTCGGTGCTTGTGTGGACGGATGCCCGTCTGGAATACCTGCAGTGGGTCACCATAGTGGCGTCTGCGGGTCGTCTGTCGGATCCACCTGGCCACCGCCCGTGCCGCTTGAAGGTTGGACATACCCCTGCTGCACTGCAGTTCGTAGAAGGCTGAGCAGAGCCGGTCGAGGGCCTCTAGGGAGGGAGGGTGTGTATAGTTGCTCGGACACTAGTTTTTAAATGTTTTGCCTTATTTTAAGTTCAATTCATATCCTTTATATATTTTTCAGTTCAAGTAAATGAATGAGCTATCTCCGCTTCTGTTCTTTGCTTCATGTGACCAGCTATTTTTCCTTACGCACTGTCGTCCATTCTGGTAGCATCTTTCTCAAATGCGAATGGTCCACCGGTTCTGATGGAGTATTTGTAATCCTTCTTCAGGGTCTTCTATCTTCGTAATAACTTCTATCTTCGTAATAACGTAATGTTTCTTCAAATCAGCAATTTAGTTGGGAAACCCCATCTGTAGGTCACGTTATTATCTCTTAAAGGACCACTCCAGTGCCAGGAAAACATACTCGTTTTCCTGGCACTAGAGTGCCCTGAGGGTGCCCCCACCCTCAGGGACCCCCCCCCGCCCGGCTCTGGAAAGGGGAAAAGGGGTAAAACTTACCTTTTTCCGGCGCTGGGCGGGGAGCTCTCCTCCTCCTCTCCGCCTCCTCTCCGCCCCGTCGGCTGAATGCGCACGTGCGGCAAGAGCTGCGCGCGCATTCAGCCGGTCGCATAGGAAAGCATTTACAATGCTTTCCTATGGACGCTTGCGTGCTCTCACTGTGATTTTCACAGTGAGAATCACGCAAGCGCCTCTAGCGGCTGTCAATGAGACAGCCACTAGAGGATTAGGGGGAAGGCTTAACCAATTTATAAACATAGCAGTTTCTCTGAAACTGCTATGTTTATGGAAAAATGGGTTAACCCTAGCTGGACCTGGCACCCAGACCACTTCATTAAGCTGAAGTGGTCTGGGTGCCTAGAGTGGTCCTTTAAGTGTTTAGTAACTCTTAGGAAATCTCACAGCAGATAAGTCCGCAAACAATAAGATATGCGAATATGCTGACAGCATTGTTGTAGCCCTTCTTTGGGTGGATAAAATCATCTCTTTTGTGCTGAAGTAATGTAACCCCACCACAATATCTCTGGGATCCTCTGTGCTTAAATTTTTAGCTTTGGCACCCTGTGTGATCTATCAAACTGCAAGTCTTCTGTAGTAAGAGTGGGAACTATTGCCTTGACCATCTCGACTAGATAAGGTGGTATATCTGCCCCTGGACTGTTTCGAGCACACCCGTAACGCGGATATTGTTGCGCCTAGACCTATCCACTATATCCGCCATTTTCCCTGGAGTTTTTGATAGTCTGCTTCCATTTTGTTACGTTTTTCCCTCATTTTGTTATTGTTCTCGCAGAGCTCATCCATTTTGTCTTCCAGGGCCGATGTCCTTGTGCCCAGCTCATAGACCTCCTTGCGTATTTCTTCCGATATTTTTCTAAGATCTAGCTGTAATGATGTTCTCAGAGTGGAGAGCATGTCTGCCAACCTCTTTTCGGACAGGGAGAGATCTTCTACATTTTCTCCTAGAATTTGTGTAGAATCAGAACCCGCTTCAGAGTGATATGAGGGAGATCTCGCACTGCCTCCAGCCCCCCGCTCTGGTCTTCCTCTGTCTCTCTTATTTGTTTTAAAGAACTCATGTTGGTGTCTGTGATTTCGGCGGCACCATCTGGTAGCCGTATAGGTGGTGCAGAAAATTTGTACTAAGCTGATACAACATTGACGTGCTGTAAAAAAATGTCTGCCTTCCTTTTCTCTTCCTTACCCCTTTCTTCTCCTTTTTTTCTCTTTTCTTTTCCTTTCCTTTCCTTTCTTTCTTCTTTTTTTTTAATCTTTTTTTTTTCTACTCTTTCCTTTTTCTTTTTTACTTCCTCCCCCCCCCCTTTTTTTTTTAAATTCAGTGATATATTGTATTACTTCAATATAATATGTAGTTTTAATCTGGTGAGTTTTAATTCGCTGTTCTATCCTTTCCCCTCCTCAATCTCTTCAAATCGCTGCAGATCGCTTTTGGCCTTTTAGATTATTTTATGTCGCTTTGTATTATTTATATCACTTTATCATTGCTGCAGCATTTTGGATCACTTTAAATCACTTTAATTTACTTTAAAGGAACACTATAGTCACCTAAATAAAGCAGTTTTAGTGTACAGATCATTCCCCTGCAATTTCACTGCTCAATTCACTGTCATTTAGGAGTTAAATCACTTTGTTTCTGTTTATGCAGCCCTAGCCACACCTCCCCTGGCTATGATTGACAGAGCCTGCATGAAAAAAAAACTGGTTTCACTTTCAAACAGATGTAATTTACCTTAAATAATTGTATCTCAATCTCTAAATTGAACTTTAATCACATACAAGAGGCTCTTGCAGGGTCTAGCAAGCTATTAACATAGCAGGGGATAAGAAAATGTCAATTAAACAGAACTTGCAATAAAGAAAGCCTAAATAGGGCTCTCTTTACAGGAAGTGTTTATGAAAGGCTGTGCAAGTCACATGCAGGTAGGTGTGACTAGGGTTCATAAATAAAGGGATTTAACTCCTAAATGGCAGAGGATTGAGCAGTGAGGCTGCAGGGGCATGTTCTATACACCAAAACTGCTTCATTAAGCTAAAGTTGTTCAGGTGACTATAGTGTCCCTTTAACCCCTTAAGGACCAAACTTCAGGAATAAAAGGTAATCATGACATGTCACACATGTCATGTGTCCTTAAGGGGTTAAATCATTTCTAAACGCTTGGAGCACTTTATAACACTGCAACATTCTGAAGCACTTTGTAACACTTTGAAGCACTTGACACCTTCTGTGTCGCTTTAAAGCACTTTGAGTTGCTTAGAAGCAATTTGAACCACTTTGTATCACTTTAAATCAATGTATATCACTTGTATCACTCTGCATCTCTTTGTATCACTCTGTATCATTTTGAGACACTTAGAACTAATAGAAAAATGTAAAAATAAAAAAGATCGCTACACAACTCTCCAAACACTTCAAAACATTACCATTCCTGTATTCCTCTTATCCACTCTTCTTTAGGAAAGGATCTTGTGATGTACAATGCTTTATGGTGCCTTATGAAGCCTTATGATAAGCCTTCCGATACCATACACTGCCATACGTTAATCCCGGCTGTTACTGCTTTGCTTTAATTCTTGCCTTACTTTGGGTGCTCTATGAGCTGGAGTGGTCTGGGTGCCTACAGTGTCCCTGTAAGTGTCAAACTTTTACCATATTGGTCAGTATTGTTTTAGACCTGCGGGAGGGAGGTAAACACTCAAAAGCGTGTCTTTAAAAAATAAATAAAAAATAGACCAATAAAAAAGGTATTATTACATAATACAATAGTATTTTGGCATCTTGTCTACTGGACTAATATGGCTAAGCCAATCTACATGTACATTATATATATATATTCTATGTTTATAAATTAGTGAGTGGAGCAGGATAGTAGAGTGCAGGGGAATGTTGGGATGTTAAGTTAAGTAGGGGTTTAAACATTAATTCCTTGAGTTACCAGCTACGTGTGAAACGTTACGAGCCACCTCAGAGGCTTGTGCACAGTATTTGCTTTTTTCATTTTTTTTACATTTTATTTACTCAAATATGTACACAACTTCAGTTGGTGTGTATGCAGGGGCATCTTTATATTGATAGTTTTATGTGTGTGTAAATGCAGGGCCATATTTGTATGTAGTTTGTGTGGATACAGGTGCATATATTTGGGGCAGGTCAATGTTTTTGACTGTAGGGACATATGTGTGTATGTGAATGCAGAGATGTGTGTGGAGGGTAATGTGCGTAAAGAGGCGTACATGTGTAGTGGGGCAATGTGTGTTTATGAATGTAGGGGTGTTTTTTGTATGGTGGGCATTTTCTGTGTGAATTCAGTGGTGAATTTGTAGCCTTCACTGTCTATTGCCCATTCCCAACTCCAATAGCTAGTAGCCCATTACTGCCCTATAGCTTGCAGCCCATTCTACTCCCCTATTCCCCCACATTGTTAATAGCCTATGTTTCTCCTCTACCCCCCATAGATAGTACCCAACCCCCCTCCCATAAAAGTAACCTATTCCCCTCTTCTCCCCCCATATATAATACTAAATTCTCCTCCTAGTACTCAATTTTCCTCCTCAGTACCCCAATCTCCTCTAAACTGACTCCTTCAGAGAGGTACAGATTCTCCTAATTTCCCCCACTCCAGCCCAATCCCTGCCAGTGATAATGATTACTTCCCCTGTACCTGATTGGAATTCTCATGAAAACAGTGTCCTGTCTATCATGGCAGCTCCGCGCGGCTCGTGCTGCTCTTTGACTTATGACGTCACTTCCCCGCACGGAGCTGTCCTGAGCAGTACATCAGGCAGCATGCATGCATTTCCGTGCGGCTGCGTTCTCTCACCCGACAGAGGCTCTGCTCATAGTGCCCCTGCCTGGTACATTACAGACAGGGCCCCCCTTTGCACTGAGGACCTGCCAACACTATTCTTGCACACCTGTAAGTCCGGCCCTGAAGAGCACATTTGAACGGTCTGCCAGCCCCACGTGCCGCGGCCACCGGGAAATTTCCAGGTATCCTGGTGGGCCAGTCCAGCTTTCATCATAATGTTTAGCTGCTGTCTCTTTAAATTATAAATAATACAGAGTAAGGAACAGCACACACATAAAAATACAGTTTTCAATTTTACAAGGCTATTTAAAGTCACCTAACTTGCCAAACAAAAATGGGGATTCAGTTCCACCATATGGCCATATTGTGTTTCACCCACCACTACATCACAGTACTTTATTATCGGTGGGTCCTTCACTAATACATATATAATGCTAAATTAATGGGATAAAAACACAATTCAAAAAAATAGAGCAGGAATATCCAACAAAGGTTTCTACCATGACTCTTAGTTCACTGTTGGATGGGGATCCTGAGTCTTATAAAACTGGGGTAAGATAATATTAGTTTATCCATTACTGACCGGTTCATATCTCCATATATGGACAGGTGTAGTGACATCATAAACACTCTGACATCATATGATGAAACAGTCAATGTCAAATTCACCTACCCTCAGAGTGACTGGACACCTTGCGAGTGGACAGTGGCTACTGCATTGCTTGAGTGCAATTTTCAATAATTTCTTTATTGTTACTATTATTAATTAGCTGATTGCTAAATATATTTGTGAATTTGAAAGCAATAGATTCACACAGCATAATATAAGAATGAAGAGAACAAGAAAGCGTTCTCATAAGAAAACTGAGGTAAGTCAGGAAAATTCTGACGAATTTAAAAACAAATATAGAAAACTCAGTAACGGCTCAAAAGAGCAGGAACAGCGGTTATCTCCTGGACATTCCAGGAGAAAGAGAAGTAGGAGCTGCAATGAGCAGGACTTTGAGAGAGGGAGAGAACCCAAAAGACGGCTCCTTGCTGAGGAACGCATCAGATATCAGGGACAGAAAAGATCCAGGACCTCCAGTCATGATGAAGAGGAGCAGCTCATGCAGAAAAGACCAAAGCTCTCCCCGTCTCCCAAACTGGGTCAGAAAAGTGAGAGGAAGTCTGTTGTAAAGAGCGATCAGACATCTCCACCCAGAAAGCAAGCCCTGAAACGAAGCAGGGAATACGATCATGGGGAGCAGCTCAAGCAGAAAAGACCAAAGTTCTCCTCATCTTCAAAACTGGGTCAGAGAAGTGAGAAAAAGTCTCCTGGAAAAAGTGGTCAGACATCTCCACCCAGAAATCAAGCCCTGAAAAGAAGCAGGGAATATGATGAGGAGGAAAAGGAACAAGTTAGGCAGAAAAAGATAAAGATCTCCTCTGGAAAGCAGGAAGAGGAGAAAAGAGATAAGGTGGAGATAGGAGAGAAAAAGTGCTTTAAGAAAGAAAACAAGTCAACGAGCGACGATGAATGTGTGGCAGGTAAGATGAACATACAAGATTTAAAGAGATTGGTCAATTTAAAATACAAGAGATTTTACCCTCAATTGACCATACTCTGAACCCATTCACTGTCTCTATTTAATCACTATGTCCCACACTTTGGTGACTATAAGTGCTCAGGCGATGGTTTTTTAAACTATAATGGTACAGACCAATATTTGAAGACCTTTGATATATTTAGAATATTTATCCATCCATTAGGAAATAGCCAAAGATATTCATGGCTAATGTACCACAAACTATACAATTGTTTTAATGAAATGGTCCATGATGTGATGTTTACAAACCATATTATTATTTCATATAACTGGGTGGGATCAGAAGATTTGTAGGGCAAATCTGGGGTACTAGAGAAATTAAGTTGGTCCCTGTGTTTATGTTGAAGTGGAGACTAATATTATATGTGTTCATTCTTTCAGGAGTAAGTGGACAGTCTGTGGTTGAACCAAAGAAGTCACTGCCTCTGTCATTCCACGGTTATAGATTCCACAAAGTGCTGGGACAGGGGAGCTATGGAAAGGTGAGTCAACGAGCAATGTCTACACCTTATTTAATACATCTATTGATCTAGTAGGGAACAATTATAGGTCTCATAATCATCATTATCTTCCTATAACAATTAATTGAGATTAACTTTCTTATAAATCTGTGTATCATCCATGAATGTGGAAAACATAATAACATCTGCAAAGTATTTACAACATTTTATTGAGACTCCAAATAAAATCTCCAGGACTCTTCTATTCTGTGATGTTTAACATGGTTTCTTATACTAACAGTTCTATTAAATCTTCTTAAATTATTTTTATTAAACACTTATTGAAAAACATATTGTTAACAATATGGAACAGAATCAAAGTCAAGTAAACAATCGAATTATCAATAATGAAAAGTAGGTGAGGGTAAAAAAATAAAGAAAAGAAGGTGATGGGTTCCATCCATAGATACATGAAATACAATTCTCAAAGTTGCACAAAATTCTACGTGGAGTTCTATTGAATTTTTGTATCTTTCTCTAAACTCTTATTATTCACATTAGAATTACAGACATAGGTCTCGATTTAATGTTTGGGTAAGCTTTTCAAATGCTCACAATCTCTTTTCCAATTATTTGTCTACTGAAGTCATTACAGTCTATAGGACAATTTTGTAGATAAATCATTTATATATTTTTTTCTAACAGATTGTGAACATTTGATTATCAAAGTTTATTAAAAAAAATATTAAATTAAGACCTTAGTTAGGACCCAGATCTATATATATCCCTTACACAGCAATCATTCTCGATCTCTGAATATATCTATATCCCTTATATATGGTTCTCAGGTAGGTCCCAGAGCTATGCATATATATATATCCCTGATATAGGGTTCTCAGGTAGGTCCCGGAGCTATGTATATATATATATATATATATACACACACACATCATATAAACATAGAATGTGACGGCAGATAAGAACCATTCGGCCCATCTAGTCTGCTCAATTTTTAAAAAACACTTTCATTATTATTGTTATTATTATGATATTTATATAGCGCCATCAAATTCCGCAGCGCTTTACAATGGGTGGACGAATAGACATGTAGTTGTAACCAGACAAGTTGGACACACAGGAACAGAGGGATTGAGGGCCCTGCTCAATGAGCTTACATGCTAGAGGGAGTGGGGTAAAATGACACAAAAAGGTAAGGATAGTATTAGACTAGTGACAGTTGCAGAAGAGGAATATATATATATACCCCTTAAATAGGGTTTTCAGGTAGGTCCCAGAGCTCTGTATATATATCCCTGATATAGGGTTCTCAGGTAGGTCTTAGAGCTATGTATTTATATATATCCCTTATATAGGGTTCTCAGGTAGGTATTAGAGCTATGTATATATATCCCTTATATAGGGTTCTCAGGTAGGTCCCGGAGCCATGTATATTTATCCTTTATGTAGGTGTTTTCAGGTAGGTTCCCAAGCTCTGTGCAGACATCCCTCAGGTGGTGTTGAAGCGATTTTACAACGTGATATCTGTATTATGTCCCCACTATTTAAATAAAGTTATAAATTAATAAGTAGCTGCATTTTCCCCCTTCCTTTGTGACATTGTGGCTGATTCGAGGCTCTCTCTATGTGATGCTCAGGTTGTGCTAGCTTCCACCAAGGACACGGGTCAGGTTGTTGCCATCAAAGCAATGAAGAAAGATAAAGTTAAGGAAAAGACCATTCAGAAGGAGGAGCGGATACTGAAAATGGCGAGCGGCAGTCCGTTCCTATGTCAGGGACTCGCTGCCTTCCAGACCCAGGTATGAAACGCTGTCCATAATGTTTCCTTATTTCTATATATTTCTATACGGCTGATTGTGTTCTGTTATTATTATTATTATTACAATATATATTAACTGGCTATGTGTTGTCTCTCTTGTGAAACAGGAGGAAGCCTCCCTGGTCATGGAGCACGTACCAGGGGGCAGTCTCCGTTCTTACATGGCTGGAAAGGAATGTCTGCCCATGGGGGAAGCAAGGTGAGTCATTAATAGCTCTAGCAGGTAGGAGGAAGGAGTGAGTTTAACACACGATACAGTATTGTAAGAGGCTATGGATATAACCCCGTATTTACATATATCCTCAATAGTAGTGCTATTAATGGAGATCCATCAGGGGCACAGACTGAGTTAACGGTAATGTACTAAACCAGAATTCCCCCTTCAATATCAGCCAGACAATAGGCAATACAATAACCCAGCTCAGATCCTATTCTATGCTCGTGTCCTATTTATTCTCTCTTTTCTCTTCCCTCCCTTTTTTCCCCTCCTCCTCAGTGGTATCTCGCTCACTAGCTGAGGACGGAGGATCTTACATCCCTCTGGAATATGTGATGGCTTTAATGGTTGACGAGTTGGATAATCGGTTGATATCATGGATTCCATCTGATGATATCGTATATTACTATGCTTTCCATGGTACTTCCAGCTAGGAAAGTTACTATTGAGATGCATGCCCAAACACCTAACTTTGTGTATACAGAGGCAACTTAGAACTTTTTAGATGTTTTCCTTATTAATAACTCATTCCGTGTCTGTCTGAGGCATTACTGCACGTGTACACATCATTTTACCTGCTTTGTTCGATTTAAATATAAAAATAAAGATTGTCAAAAAACAAACAAAACAAAAAAACAAGAAACTCGGGACTAGCAGCGGGATACATTCAGTACGGACTGACGGCAGATCGGGAGCCACTAGAGGTCAGCTGACCTGCCGCAGCTCTAAGCTGACTTCAGGGTGGATCTTCTTCTACACACTTGAAATACAAATTGCTATGACCATGGATCTTCTTAATACATTCATATATTTATAGATTATTGATTTGTACATCTAACAAATTGGAAGAATCATAGAGCAGCTTGTGCTTTATGGTAGAGAACCGAGAAGGGTTCAATGGATAATATATCAAGGGACAGTCATGTTCCAAATTAACGAACTGATGGTTTTAATAACAATATTAATGATAATAAAGTAAACTCTAATCTCCCAAGGACAGGTCCTGTTTAAAATGAAAATGTTATGTTTATATTGGTAGCAGAGTGTTTAGCATGATGTATATATACTCGTACCTTGCCCAGGTATATTTTATTATTTTATTTACTATTAATGTTGGGGGAGATTGCTTTATGTTCTTTATATTCTGTTTTCCAGGTTCTTTTCATCAAACCTTGTTTGTGGGATCCAGTATCTCCATTCCCGGGGGATCCTTCATCGGTCAGTATTAGCGTTTGTTTATTTAGTAAGCGGTAACTTACTCTAACAAGAAATAATGTGTTTATATCTCTACTCTGTCCTATATCTCACATTTATATCTGTCTTCATCATTTAGGGATCTGAAGCCAGACAATATTCTCCTGGGTGCCAACGGCTATCTCAAAATAGCTGACTTTGGTATCTCGGCAGAAAATATCTTTAAAGATACAACAACCAGAGGACGAGCTGGCACACTGAATTACATGGCGCCAGAGGTTAGTTAGAGGGTGTGGTCATGTGAACTGTAGGGGGGGGGGGGGGTTATGTGGAGTGGTATAAGAGCAATGCAGTAGCTAAAGGGGTGTATAACGAGCAGTAGAAGGATGACTAACACGAGCTGGGTATAAGGGCAGTATCGGAGTATTAATGGATGGACTGACAGGAACGTTATTGGACTAGCTTAATAATAGAAAGATGGGTAATGTATGAAGATCTCTAGAATGTGATAGGTTTGGTATATTTAATACCATATTTAATAAAATTGCATATCTTATGGGTTTTGCCAGGTACTCAGCAACACACCGTACGGCCAATCAGCAGACTGGTGGTCATTTGGCGTAATTCTCTGCCGCATGATCACCGGACAGTACCCATTTAATACCAGTCTCAGCAGACAGGAGTTCATAGAGGAAGTAGTAAACATGAACCCACGTTACCCCACCTGGCTGTGCAGCATTCCTACAGACCTCCTGGACAAGGTAAGGTGATAGAGAATGTGCCGGTTAATGTTTTATTTGGATGTAATGATAGGGGATGTAAAGAAACATTAAAGAAGATACTGGTGGAATTATGGGGTCGTTACTGTGAATCATTACTAGTTATATTTATTGGAATATGTACTAAACAGGTTAAAGAACCAACTGGAATAGTGAAAATGACTTGTTATGTTCCAATGCTGAGAAGATTCAGTATTCCACATTCATGCCTATCACCCCTATTGCACAGGTTGGATAGCGGCATGGAGTGGTGGGGTGTTTATCTAACACCTGAAATGATTTAAATCCTGATGTTTAATGGGTTTATACTAATATTTAATAATGATGGCAGATAAAAACACTAACATTTGATTTTCAATACGTAATGTTATATATTACTCTCTGCCTGCAACCGACAGATAGATAAAGCAGCCATTTTATGTTCCAATTGGACGACACAAGAGGAAATCTTTATATAAAAAAAACCATTATTTACAAAGAATTAGATTTGCTGGTCAGTCATATAATCGAGATGTTAATTAATGTAACACATTTACAACAAGCTTTTCACAAGCAGTGCCTCATCTGAGGTTTGTTAGAAGGTTAAAATGGCGTCCTCCATCAGAGGTGATTGGTTTTTGATGCATTAAAGGTTACAGTTCAGGTTACAGTTCAGAGATATAAAGTAAATTATACTCAGTGTATCCTCTCTCTCTCTCTCTCTTACTAGCTCCTGGATAAGGATCCTAATGCACGTGCTGTGGCAGGAAGGAACATTCGGGGGCACCCCTTCTACACAAACATTAATTGGAAAGATCTAGAGGGGGGCAAAGTGACCTGTCCATTCTTGTCATTGCTGGTAAGTACACAAATAATCAGTAGAAGAGAGAGAAGAAAGAGAAGAGCGGGCGGCTCCCTTCCTATAGAATAGCCTGTCTACCGCAATCAGACTCTCCCCTAGTCTTCAATCGTTTAAGAAGTGCCTTAAAACCCATCTCTTAAGGAAAGCTTATGGCTTAATCTGTTGGCGCTATATAAATGCCAATAATAATAGTAATAATAGTTGCTCCCTACCGTTACTGTGACCATAATAAGCTGTACATTTTTAGTTATAAGTAAGAAGTAGGCAATGCCATATGATGCTAAACTAATTACATATCATTTCTTGTTGCAGACGCCGTATCTAGAGACAGACACCGCAGAAGACATTTTTTTTTTCTGCTAAGTAACACCTTTTTATTTCAAGACTAAGTCATCCATGGCCTGTCCTTCACAATCTAGGAATGGTTGGACTGAGAGAAAAGAAGAGATGTCCAGCAAAGAAAATGGTGATGGCCACATCTTGGTCATACTATATGATGAGATTGAACATCAAAAAGACCATGTTCTCCTATGGTATGCGTGTATCTGTGTGTCTTTGCATCTGTATGTATGTCAGTATGTGTATCTGTATGTGTGTCACTGTGTGTATCTGTTTCTTTCTGTGTGTCTGTGAAAATGTGCATATCTCTGTGTCTTTCTGTGTGTCTATAAAAACTGTGTGTGTGTCAGTGTGTGCATCGCTGTGTCTTTCTGTGTGTCTATGAAACTGTTTGTGTATCTCTGTGTCTTTCTGTGTGTATATGAAACTGTGTGTGTGTCAGTGTGTGTATCGCTGTGTCTTTCTGTGTGTCTATGAAACGGTGTGTGTGTCAGTGTGTGTATCGCTGTGTCTTTCTGTGTGTCTATGAAACGGTGTGTGTGTATCTCTGTCTTTCTGTGTGTCTATGAAACTGTATGTGTGTCAGTGTGTGTATATCTGTGTCTTTCTGTGTGTCAGTGTGTGTATATCTGTGTCTTTCTGTGTCTGTGAAACTGTGTGTGTGTCAGTGCGTGTATCTGGGGGTGGGTGTGGGTATTACACAAGTAAACCACTGCTTTCAAATGGCAACAGTACATAAAAACACACAACACTACATACAAATACACCCTTACATTCACTCACACATACACCATAAAAATATGCTTACATTCAAACACTGCTCAGTGCTAAATACAACCCTGTAAGAATGGGCAAATGGTTGATCCCCAGCTTGCAAAGCATTGTGAGAGCAAAAAAACATTCTTGCACCAGAACCACCTCCATATTAGTTCTGCGACCGATAGAAACGACTGCATGTGGGCCTTGTGCCAACTACTGTTATATTGTAAATAAATAAATAAAAATATTTTTGTGTATGTTTTGTTTTGCACATATAGTTCTGGCTACACATACTTCATTGCACACCTGTACTGTTATGCTAACATATTGGTCATTCTATATGGTTCATTCTATATTGAATTGATGTTGATAATCTTTTCTTTATATGGTTTTGAAGGTTGGGACATTTCGTGATAATCTCCTCCATTTCAGTTTGCTAGTTAGATGACATTACTATTTAATCCACTTTTGGGATATGCGTTACAATTTCCGAGATAATTTGGTCGGGGTGAGCCAGGGGTCAGTTGCACCTGGATGCAGGATGTTTTTAGTTACCTATGTGGATGTGATTAAATGAGCCCTCCCTTTGCTCACCCCCTTATAGCTTTATAGCTGAATAGGAGAATGTTTCCAGATGAGTTACAAGGATACATTCTGTAATTTAGATTTAAACCAGTTTGGAGTTCAGTCATTGACTAAATGAGAATCATGTGTCCAGGCTGGTTGTAGGTGACATGGAGGTAGGGGGGAATGTCCAGGCTGGCTGTAGGTGACTTTCAGGTGGGTGGGGATGTACAGGTTGGGTGTAAATGATGGGAGAGGGATTTAATGAGATGTGAAGGGACATACACTGATCAGCCACAACATTAAACCATTGACAGTTGAAGTGAATAACACCTGTCAAGGGATGGGATATTGGGCAGCAAGTGAACAGTCAGTTCTTGAATTTCACGTGTTGGTAGGAGGAAACATACTTAATGGGTGGAGGAAAAATGGACAAAGAAAAGGATGAAAAATGGACAAGAGAAAAGATCTGAGTGACTTTGACAAGGACCATATAGCGATGACTTGACAACTGGGTCAGAGCATCTCCAAAAGGGCAAGTTTTGGAGGTGTTCCCGGTATGCAGTCGTTAGTACCTACCAAAAGTGGTGCAAGGAAGAACAACTGGTGAACTAGCATCATGGTCATGGGCGCCCAAGGTTCATCTCCGATTTTAACCTTTCGATTGTAAGCTCACGAGCAGGGCCTCTACCTGTTGTATCGGTCTGTTCTTATTGTGTTTGTCTTTTTCCCAATTGTACAGAATATGTTGGTGCTTTATAAATGCCAGTAATACATAAATAAATTGATGCATGTGGGGAGTAAAAACTAGCCCGTCTGGTCCGATCACATAGATGAGCTGCTCAAATTGCTGGAAAGCGTAATGCTGGCCATGATACAAGGTGTCAGAACATACAGTGCATCTCATACAGTCTACGTAGTTGCAGACCCGTCATAATGTGCCCTGTCCCCCTCCAAAAGTGCCTTTGATTGAGATGTGAGAATCAGAAGTGGACCATGGAGCAATGGAAGAAGGTTGCCTGGTCTGATGAATCATGGCTTCTTGTAGATCAGGTGGGTGGCCGGGTGCATGAGCATTATTTACCTGGGAAAGAGATGGCAGATGTACTAGGGAAAGAGGGCAGGCTGGCAGAGGCAGTGTTATGCTCTTGGCATGTGGATGTTACCACGTACCACTACCTAGAAATTGTTGCAGACCATGTACATGCTTCATGGCAATCCTGAAGGCAGTGTCCTCTTTCAGCAGGATAATGCACCCTGCCACTCTACAATAATTCTTCAGTAATGGTTTGAGAAGCATGACAAAGAGTTCAAGGTGTTTCCTTGACCTCTAAATTTCCCAGATCTCAATCCGATTGAGTTCCTGTGGGACGTGCTGAGACAATAAATCTGATCCATATAGGACCCACCTCGCAACTTGCAGGAATTAAAGTATCTGCTGCTAATGTCTTGGTACCAGATACCACAGGACACATTCAGAATGTTTGTGGAGTCCATGGCTCAACGTATCAGAGATAATATTAAGCAGTTGGTTTTCATGTTGTGGCTAATGAGTGTATATGTTAATGTCACTTCATGTCACAACTTGTACAAGCGCCAACTAGAATGGACGCTTGTCTGGACCTGGTTTTAACAAACAACGTTGATCTTTTGACCAACATTCAAGTAGGTGAGCACTTGGAAAATAGTGATCACAATATAGTGTCCTTTGAAATAAACTCAAAAAAACAAAAGCACATGGGGTATACTAAAACATATAATTTTAAAAAGGCCAATTTCAATAAGATAAGGGAAGCTTTACAATATATTGACTGGCATAAACTCTTTAGTGAAAAGAACACTGAGGATAAATGGATCATCTTCCAACAAATATTAGAAAGGTACATTTCTCAGTATGTACCATTGGGAAATAAGTATAAAAGAAACAAATTAAAACCAATGTGGCTTAGTAGAGAAGTAAAACAAGAGATTAAAAATAAGAAAAGGGCATTTAAAGCATTTAAATCAGACAAATCAGATGCATCTTATAAAAGATATAAGAAAGCAAATAATGCGTGCAAAAAGGCAATTAAACTTGCTAAACTTCAAAATGAAAAAATGATAGCTAAAGAGAGCAAAACCAACCCCAAAGCATTTTTTAAGTACATAAATTCCAAAAAAAACAAAAATGAAAGTATAGGTACACTTAAAACTGAAACGGGGGTGTTAGTTAATGAAGACCAAGAAAAGGCAGGAATTCTAAATAACTATTTCTCCTCCGTATATATTAAAGAAGAACCCATGGCAATAGATGTGCAAATGATTGCTACTAAAAACTTGCAGAATAATTGTAATTGGTTAACTCAAGACAATGTGCTGCAGCAACTAAAGAAAGTTAATATAAACAAAGCTCCAGGGCCTGACGGTATCCATCCACGTGTACTTAAGGAACTAAGTGTAGAAATAAGTGAACCTCTGTTTTTAATCTTTCAAGATTCTTTTCTTTCAGGAAGTGTTCCGGAGGATTGGAGGAAGGCAGATGTGGTTCCTATATTCAAAAAGGGTTCAAAATCCTTGCCTGGAAATTATAGACCTGTGAGCTTAACTTCTGTGGCTGGTAAAATATTTGAAAGGTTATTAAGGGATAATATTCAAGAATTCCTTGAGAAGAATATGGTTATCAGCAAAAATCAGCACGGTTTTATGAAGCACAGGTCATGTCAAACTAACTTGATTGCGTTCTACGAAGAAGTAAGTAGAAGTATAGATCAGGGTGTTGCAGTGGATGTGATCTATTTGGATTTTGCCAAGGCATTTGATACAGTTCCACACAAAAGATTAGTGTTCAAACTCAAGGAAATCGGTCTCGATGAAAATGCTTGTTCTTGGGTAGAACATTGGCTTAAAAACAGAATACAAAGAGTTGTCGTTAATGGTAAATTTTCAAGCTGGACAGAGGTGGCAAGTGGTGTCCCTCAGGGGTCTGTTCTGGGACCCCTTCTATTTAACATTTTTATAAATGATCTTGAAGACAGCATTGAAAGTCATGTTTCAGTGTTTGCAGATGACACAAAACTTTGTAAAATAATACAATGTGAGCAAGATATTACTTTGCTTCAGAAGGATTTAGATAGACTGGAGGACTGGGCACTCAAATGGCAGATGAAATTTAATGTTGAAAAATGCAAAGTTATGCACTTCGGCGTAAAGAATACACAAGCAACGTATACCCTTAATGGAAGCGAATTAGGGATAACAACACACGAAAAGGACTTGGGAATTGTTATAGACAACAAACTATGCAACAATGTGCAATGTCAATCAGCAGTGGCCAAGGCCAGTAAGGTATTGTCATGCATGAAAAAGGGCATTCATTCTCGGGACGAGAATATCATTTTGCCTCTCTATAAATCACTGGTAAGACCACATATTGAATATGCTGTGCAATTTTGGGCACCTGTTCTAAAGAAGGATATCATGGCACTAGAAAAAGTGCAGAGGCGGGCTACAAAATTAATAAAAGGAATGGAACATATCAGCTATGAAGAAAGGTTAACAAATTTAAACCTATTTAGTTTAGAAAAACGTCGCCTGAGAGGGGATATGATAACATTATACAAATATATTCGGGGCCAATACAAACCATTGTGTGGAAATCTATTCACAAACCGGACTTTACATAGGACACGAGGCCATGTGTTTAGACTGGAAGAAAGAAGATTTCGTCTAAGGCAAAGGAAAGGTTTTTTTACTGTAAGAACAATCAGGATGTGGAATTCTCTGCCTGAAGAAGTGGTTTTATCAGAGTCCATACAGATGTTCAAACAGCTACTAGATGCATACTTGCAAAGACAGAATATTCAAGGATATAATCTTTCAATGTAGGGTAATAACTGCTTGATTCAAGGATAAATCTGACTGCCATTCTGGGGTCAAGAAGGAATTTTTTGTCCTAGCTTGTTGCAAAATTGTGCTTCAAACTTTTTTTTTTTTTTTCTTTTGGATCAACAGCAAAAAACAGGTGTGAGGAAGGCTGAACTTGATGGACGCAAGTCTCTTTTCAGCTATCTAACTATGTAACTATGTAACTATGTAACTATGTAATTAATAAATATTATTTTATTAGTACTAAATGCTCCTGTAGATTATAGTATTGTGACTCCCAATATTTAAAATGTTTATGTTTTACTACATGGTAATACCATGTTTCTATGGATTGCTTGTATAATCTATATTCTTAGATTATCACTAGTTTTGCCTAATTTATGAATTTGTCTGATTTCAGACACTCTGAGTGTTTTTGTGATTACTTTTTTATTGAGCAATTTAGGAAGATGTTCACAGACATGCAACTATAGAACTAGACAGACTGTTACATCGACAGAGTAAAAGTACTCGTATAGGTCATCGATATTGATAAAGAAGAATATGAGGAACAGTACGTATACTACTAGAAGACGTAATATTTTATGAGAAAGGTGTCTGTCTCTATATACGGTGTCTATACAGAATCAGAGAGTTTAGGACAGAAAAGAACATAATTCTGGACTCTGGCCTTCATTATACAGGTAGCAGGACTCGGGACATTCAGGATACACAGAGCTGGTGGGAAACAACTAGACATAAATCACAAAACAAACAGGAAAAACTCGTGAGGTTCCACGGAATCGGAAGTGCCTGTAAAATAGGGGGAATAAGGGACAATTAACTAAATATTGCTCAAATGAACCCAAGGCTCCCCCCACCCCCCGATCAGGCTGTGCCCCCCGAATTGAAAGTGAAGTTACTGCTCGCTGGGCTCCTTCCATGTTACTGAGAGCCCAGCCCCTGAGCAGATCCACCTGCCTGTAAACACAGACACTGGAGGGAGGAGGAAGCAGGCTGTGCTCTCTGTGCACCACTCTCCTGCTCCCCCAGCAGAAACAAAGGGGAGACTTCCTGCAGGCTGGAGAATGGATCCTCCTCCACAGCACCAGCACAGGGATGGCTCACATGGAGCCCAAGGGGGCTGATCATATTGTGTATGTTTGTGTGTTTGTGTATAAACTGGTGTGAGTGACATTGTGTGTGTAGACTTTATTAAGAGTGTGTGTTATTGAGTGTGTCAGTGACGTTGTGTGTATACTTAATAATAGTGTGTGTTATTGAGTGTGTCAGTGACATTGTGTGTATACTTAATAATAGTGTGTCAGTGACATTGTGTGTATACTTAATAATAGTGTGTGTTAGTGAGAGTGTGTGACATTGTGTGTATACTTAATAGTGTGTGTGTATACTTAATAATAGTGTGTGTTAGTGAGAGTGTGTGACATTGTGTGTATACTTAATAGTGTGTGTCAGTGACGTTGTGTGTATACTTAATGATAGTGTGTGTTAGTGAGAGTGTGTCACATTGTGTGTATACTTAATAATAGTGTGTGTTAGTGAGAGTGTGTGACATTGTGTGTATACTTAATAATAGTGTGTGTTAGTGAGAGTGTGTCACATTGTGTGTATACTTAAAAGTGTGTGTCATTCATGTTGTGTGTATACTTAATAATCATGTGTGTTAGTGTGTGACATTGTGTGTATACATCAGTGAGAGTGTGTAAGTGACATTGTGTGCTTACTGAAGACTGTGTGAGTGACCATATGACCAATTATATTCATAATACATTTTATAGATTATAAGGAAAAAAATGTTTTACTTACAGTGATCCTGTAACATTAATTAAACCCATTACTATAAATTAAATCCAACAATATTATAAATAAAATCCCACCAAATGAATGAAAACATTATTATCACAACTATAAATTATATATTCAATGTAAAATGTATGTATTATAGACATCCCAACATGCAAAAATGCATTTCAGGGAGTGGCTTCACAAGCTACTGCGCAACCCCCGCGCATGTGTGCGCTCACTCTCCCTGCCCCCCCCCCCCCCCCACACGCTTGCGCTGACTCCCCCCACCAACAGACACATAGATACACGTACTGGCACATACACACTGACACAAAGATACACACATTGAAACGCACACTGGCACATACACTCAGATACACACATTAGCTCATACACTCAGATATACACACACACTGACGCATGCACTCAGATACACACACTAAAGCACAGATACACACACTGAAACGCACACTCAGATACACATACTGGCACATACACTCAGATACACACACATATTGAGATGCACACAAGTCATACTTTATAGTTTTTTGCAGCCGCCTTCCTGTTAGCTTACCCTTGTGTCCAGGAGGGTGGCTTGCTGAGAGTTCTATTGCTGGCTGAGGCTGATGGGAGTGAGCTGCTCCAGCCCTTTCCTCTGCCTCCATGCTGCTGCCTCCTCCTGAGCGGCAGCTCTCTGTGAAGCAGGGAGGAAGTAATAGTCATCACTTCCTCCCTGCCAGCTGATATCACAGGGGCCTGGGTCTTAAAGGGCCAGCAAACCACAAGGCCCTTGTTTAATGAGTTCTATGGGGGCATTAGGGGGCGCAAATCATACACAATATAGTGGAAATCACACACACATTAGATTGTGTGTGTGATTTCCGGGATATTGTGTATGATCGCCGGGTGTCAGGGAGGCGCATTCAACATGCGGGCGTCTCCCGGAATTACCGGGAGACTTGGGATGTCTGGTATTAGGCAGAATGTGTGTATGG
Organism: Pelobates fuscus; assembly: GCF_036172605.1. NCBI lineage: Eukaryota > Metazoa > Chordata > Amphibia > Anura > Pelobatidae > Pelobates > Pelobates fuscus. The sequence goes on along the minus strand of NC_086329.1, from coordinate 102,466,157 downwards.
ATGGATGTATTAGGCAGGATGTGTGAATGGATGGATGTATTCGGCAGTGTGCAGTGTGCAGAGAGTAGCAGAGAAAAGCAGAGCAAGTCGAGAGTAGCGGAGCAGAGGAAGCAGAGAGGAGCGGAGCAGAGCATGCAAATAGAAGCATAGCATGCAGAGAGGAGGCAGAGCAGAGCAAGCAGAGAGGAGCAGAGCAAAAAGAGAGGAGCAGAACAAGCAAGCAGAGAGGAGCAGGTTCTGAGAAAAGTGAATTAATTGCCGTGATTACAGCGAGTGGTGTGAGTGTGACAAAAGGTTACTTACTCCTGATTGCAGACAGTGAGTGGTATGACAGTGGCACTTACTCCTGATTGCAGTCAGTGAGTGGTATGACAGTGGCACTTACTCCTGATTGCAGACAGTGAGTGGTATGACAGTGACACTTACCCCTGATTGCAGACAGTGAGTGGTATGACAGTGGCACTTACTCCTGATTGCAGTCAGTGAGTGGTATGACAGTGACACTTACCCCTGATTGCAGACAGTGAGTGGTATGACAGTGGCACTTACTCCTGATTGCAGACAGTGAGTGGTATGACAGTGACACTTACTCCTGATGGCAGACAGCGAGTGGTATGACAGTGACACTTACTCCTGATTGCAGACAGTGAGTGGTATGACAGGGACACTTACCCCTGATTGCAGACAGTGAGTGGTATGACAGTGGCACTTACTCCTGATTGAAGACAGTGAGTGGTATGATAGTGGCACTTACTCCTGATTGCAGACAGTGAGTGGTATGACAGTGACACTTACTCCTGATTGCAGACAGTGAGTGGTATGACAGTGGCACTTACTCCTGATTGCAGACAGTGAGTGGTATGACAGTGGCACTTACTCCTGATTGCAGACAGTGAGTGGTATGACAGTGGCACTTACTCCTGATTGCAGACAGTGAGTGGTATGACAGTGGCACTTACCCCTGATTGCAGACAGTGAGTGGTATGACAGTGGCACTTACTCCTGATTGCAGACAGCGAGTGGTATGACAGTGGCACTTACTCCTGATTGCAGACAGTGAGTGGTATGACAGTGACACTTACTCCTGATTGCAGACAGTGAGTGGTATGACAGTGGCACTTACTCCTGATTGCAGACAGTGAGTGGTATGACAGTGGCACTTACTCCTGATTGCAGACAGTGAGTGGTATGACAGTGGCACTTACTCCTGATTGCAGACAGTGAGTGGTATGACAGTGGCACTTACTCCTGATTGCAGACAGCGAGTGGTATGACAGTGACACTTACTCCTGATTGCAGACAGTGAGTGGTATGACAGTGACACTTACCCCTGATTGCAGACAGTGAGTGGTATGACAGTGACACTTACTCCTGATTGCAGACAGCGAGTGGTATGACAGTGGCACTTACCCCTGATTGCAGACAGTGAGTGGTATGACAGTGGCACTTACTCCTGATTGCAGACAGTGAGTGGTATGACAGTGGCACTTACTCCTGATTGCAGACAGTGAGTGGTATGACAGTGGCACTTACTCCTGATTGTAGACAGTGAGTGGTATGATAGTGGCACTTACTCCTGATTGCAGACAGTGAGGGGTATGACAGTGGCACTTACTCCTGATTGCAGACAGTGAGTGGTATGACAGTGGCACTTAATCCTGATTGCAGACAGTGAGTGGTATGACAGTGACACTTACTCCTGATGGGAGACAGCGAGTGGTAAGACAGTGGCACTTACTCCTGATTGCAGACAGCGAGTGGTATGACAGGGACACTTACCCCTGATTGCAGACAGTGAGTGGTATGACAGTGGCACTTACTCCTGATTGAAGACAGCGAGTGGTATGACAGTGGCACTTACTCCTGATTGCAGACAGTGAGTGGTAAGACAGTGGCACTTACTCCTGATTGCAGACAGTGAGTGGTATGACAGTGGCACTTACTCCTGATTGCAGACAGTGAGTGGTATGACAGTGGCACTTACCCCTGATTGCAGACAGTGAGTGGTATGACAGTGGCACTTACTCCTGATTGCAGACAGTGAGTAGTATGACAGTGGCACTTACTCCTGATTGCAGACAGTGAGTGGTATGACAGTGGCACTTACTCCTGATTGCAGACAGTGAGTGGTATGACAGTGGCACTTACCCCTGATTGCAGACAGTGAGTGGTATGACAGTGGCACTTACTCCTGATTGCAGACAGTGAGTGGTATGACAGTGGCACTTACTCCTGATTGCAGACAGTGAGTGGTATGACAGTGGCACTTACTCCTGATTGCAGACAGTGAGTGGTATGACAGTGGCACTTACTCCTGATTGCAGACAATGAGTGGTATGACAGTGGCACTTACTCCTGATTGCAGACAGTGAGTGGTATGACAGTGGCACTTACTCCTGATTGCAGACAGTGAGTGGTATGACAGTGGCACTTACTCCTGATTGCAGACAGTGAGTGATATGACAGTGGCACTTACTCCTGATTGCAGACAGTGAGTGGTATGACAGTGGCACTTACCCCTGATTGCAGACAGTGCGTGGTATGACAGTGGCACTTACTCCTGATTGCAGACAGCGAGTGGTATGACAGTGACACTTACTCCTGATTGCAGACAGCGAGTGGTATGACAGTGGCACTTACCCCTGATTGCAGACAGCGAGTGGTATGACAGTGGCACTTACTCCTGATTGCAGACAGCGAGTGGTATGACAGTGGCACTTACTCCTGATTGCAGACAGTGAGTGGTATGACAGTGGCACTTACTCCTGATTGCAGACAGTGAGTAGTATGATAGTGGCACTTACTCCTGATTGCAGACAGTGAGGGGTATGACAGTGGCACTTACACCTGATTGCAGACAGTGAGTGGTATGACAGTGGCACTTAATCCTGATTGCAGACAGTGAGTGGTATGACAGTGACACTTACTCCTGATGGCAGACAGCGAGTGGTAAGACAGTGGCACTCACTCCTGATTGCAGACAGTGAGTGGTATGACAGGGACACTTACCCCTGATGGCAGACAGCGAGTGGTATGACAGTGGCACTTACTCCTGATTGAAGACAGTGAGTGGTATGACAGTGGCACTTACTCCTGATTGCAGACAGTGAGTGGTATGACAGTGGCACTTACTCCTGATTGCAGACAGTGAGTGGTATGACAGTGGCACTTACTCCTGATTGCAGACAGTGAGTGGTATGACAGTGGCACTTACCCCTGATTGCAGACAGTGAGTGGTATGACAGTGGCACTTACTCCTGATTGCAGACAGTGAGTGGTATGACAGTGGCACTTACTCCTGATTGCAGGCAGTGAGTGGTATGACAGTGGCACTTACTCCTGATTGCAGACAGTGAGTGGTATGACAGTGGCACTTACTCCTGATTGCAGACAGTGAGTGGTATGACAGTGGCACTCACTCCTGATTGCAGACAGTGAGTGGTATGACAGTGGCACTTACTCCTGATTGCAGACAGTGAGTGGTATGACAGTGGCACTTACTCCTGATTGCAGACAGTGAGTGGTATGACAGTGGCACTTACTCCTGATTGCAGACAGTGAGTGGTATGACAGTGGCACTTACCCCTGATTGCAGACAGTGAGTGGTATGACAGTGGCACTTACTCCTGATTGCAGACAGTGAGTGGTATGACAGTGGCACTTACTCCTGATTGCAGACAGTGAGTGGTATGACAGTGGCACTTACTTCTGATTGCAGACAGTGAGTGGTATGACAGTGGCACTTACTCCTGATTGCAGACAGTGAGTGGTATGACAGTGGCACTTACTCCTGATTGCAGACAGTGAGTGGTATGACAGTGGCACTTACTCCTGATTGCAGACAGTGAGTGGTATGACAGTGGCACTTACTCCTGATTGCAGACAGTGAGTGGTATGACAGTGGCACTTACTCCTGATTGCAGACAGTGAGTGGTATGACAGTGGCACTTACTCCTGATTGCAGACAGTGAGTGGTATGACAGTGGCACTTACTCCTGATTGCAGACAGTGAGTGGTATGACAGTGGCACTTACTCCTGATTGCAGACAGCGAGTGGTATGACAGTGACACTTACTCCTGATTGCAGACAGCGAGTGGTATGACAGTGGCACTTACCCCTGATTGCAGACAGTGAGTGGTATGACAGTGGCACTTACTCCTGATTGCAGACAGTGAGTGGTATGACAGTGGCACTTACTCCTGATTGCAGACAGTGAGTGGTATGACAGTGGCACTTACTCCTGATTGCAGACAGTGAGTGGTATGATAGTGGCACTTACTCCTGATTGCAGACAGTGAGGGGTATGACAGTGGCACTTACACCTGATTGCAGACAGTGAGTGGTATGACAGTGGCACTTAATCCTGATTGCAGACAGTGAGTGGTATGACAGTGACACTTACTCCTGATGGCAGACAGCGAGTGGTAAGACAGTGGCACTTACTCCTGATTGCAGACAGTGAGTGGTATGACAGGGACACTTACCCCTGATGGCAGACAGCGAGTGGTATGACAGTGGCACTTACTCCTGATTGAAGACAGTGAGTGGTATGACAGTGGCACTTACTCCTGATTGCAGACAGTGAGTGGTATGACAGTGGCACTTACTCCTGATTGCAGACAGTGAGTGGTATGACAGTGGCACTTACTCCTGATTGCAGACAGTGAGTGGTATGACAGTGGCACTTACCCCTGATTGCAGACAGTGAGTGGTATGACAGTGGCACTTACTCCTGATTGCAGACAGTGAGTGGTATGACAGTGGCACTTACTCCTGATTGCAGACAGTGAGTGGTATGACAGTGGCACTTACTCCTGATTGCAGACAGTGAGTGGTATGACAGTGGCACTTACCCCTGATTGCAGACAGTGAGTGGTATGACAGTGGCACTTACTCCTGATTGCAGACAGTGAGTGGTATGACAGTGGCACTTACTCCTGATTGCAGACAGTGAGTGGTATGACAGTGGCACTTATTTCTGATTGCAGACAGTGAGTGGTATGACAGTGGCACTTACTCCTGATTGCAGACAGTGAGTGGTATGACAGTGGCACTTACTCCTGATTGCAGACAGTGAGTGGTATGACAGTGGCACTTACTCCTGATTGCAGACAGTGAGTGGTGTGACAGTGACACTCCTGAGATTGCAGACAGTGAGTGGTATGACAGTGGCACTTACTCCTGATTGCAGACAGTGAGTGGTATGACAGTGGCACTTACTCCTGATTACAGTCAGTGAGTGGTATGACAGTGACACTCCTGAGATTGCAGACAGTGAGTGGTATGACAGTGGCACTTACCCCTGATTGCAGTCAGTGAGTGGTATGACAGTGGCACTTACCCCAGTGAGTGGTATGACCGTGACACTTATCCCTGATTGCAGACAGTGAGTGGTTTGATAGTGGCACTTACTCCTGATTGCAGACAGTGAGTGGTATGACAGTGACACTTACTCCTGATTGCAGACAGTGAGTGGTATGACAGTGACACTTACTCCTGATTGCAGACAGTGAGTGGTATGACAGTGGCACTTACTCCTGATTGCAGACAGTGAGTGGTATGACAGTGGCACTTATTTCTGATTGCAGACAGTGAGTGGTATGACAGTGGCACTTACTCCTGATTGCAGACAGTGAGTGGTATGACAGTGGCACTTACTCCTGATTGCAGACAGTGAGTGGTATGACAGTGGCACTTACTCCTGATTGCAGACAGTGAGTGGTATGACAGTGACACTTACTCCTGATTGCAGACAGCGAGTGGTATGACAGTGACACTTACTCCTGATTGCAGACAGTGAGTGGTATGACAGTGGCACTTACTCCTGATTGCAGTCAGTGAGTGGTATGACAGTGGCACTTACCCCTGATTGCAGACAGTGAGTGGTATGACAGTGACACTTACTCCTGATTGCAGACAGTGAGTGGTATGACAGTGGCACTTACTCCTGATTGCAGACAGTGAGTGGTATGACAGTGACACTTACTCCTGATTGCAGACAGCGAGTGGTATGACAGTGACACTTACTCCTGATTGCAGACAGTGAGTGGTATGACAGTGGCACTTACTCCTGATTGCAGTCAGTGAGTGGTATGACAGTGGCACTTACCCCTGATTGCAGACAGTGAGTGGTATGACAGTGACACTTACTCCTGATTGCAGACAGTGAGTGGTATGACAGTGGCACTTACTCCTGATTGCAGACAGTGAGTGGTATGACAGTGACACTTACTCCTGATTGCAGACAGTGAGTGGTATGGTAGTGGCACTTACTCCTGATTGCAGACAGTGTTGTGACAGTTTTACCTTACTTACCAGAGATTGCAGACAGTTTGCAGTGCGGCCCCACAGAAGGTGTGAAACCTTACCTACCTGAGAGTGCAATTTGCAGAGGGACTGAGTGAGCGGAGCGGACACTCCAGACAGTGGCACTATTACTGTAAGTAACGTGAACTTTAATTGCAGCTTTTGAGTAAATGATATGTATGTACCCAGGATTAAATAGTGTGAGCATGAGAATGAAACAAGTCATTTTAGTTTGTGTTGGTATAATATTCACCAACTATAGGTCAGGGCACAAACTATAGTGCCAACCATTTTTAGTTGTTCATGGAAGTGGAGCTAAATCTGCTCTTCTTACAGGAAAAGTTCACTTGAGTTAGCCTTTCAAATTACAACGTTCTGTCAGTTTAAAATGCTTAAACTCTGAGTGTAGAGAGTGCGCTGTTAAGTGACCATTTTCTATGTTTGTGAAATATGAATGCTGGAGATGCCACTGATGGTCAGAAGAAATAGCTTAGAGTGGGATAAAATGCTGAATAGTAATTAAAAATATAGAAATATTAAAATAAATACAAATATAGATCAATCATTGGGGTATAGCAACCTCTTAAATAGAATATAATAAATTCCCAATATATTATGTATTAATACCACAAATTTAAATGAATATATAAGGCCAGACTGTCTACGATATTAGGGCAAAATGGAGCCTCTTAGGATAAATATAACCTGAATATAATTGCCAGATGGTTAATGCCACAAAAGCATTGTAAATCCAGGCTCACATTAAACTATCACGTAACATATTATCTGTACCTTGAGGCCGGGAGAAAAGAGGAGAGCTTGTCTTTTTATTTTTAGCCCAAGCATCACCCTTGATGAAGGCTATTTAGGCTGAAACGTTGGGAGCTTCTGGTGTCATTTTATTACAATGTATCTACACAAGGAGGTAAAACACTTTGTACATGAGTTTTCTTTGTTTATTCCTCAGACATTTATTCCATGTATTGATTTAACACACAGACATTATACTCTGCATCCTTCTGTATATATAGACTGTATTGGGGAATTTATAATTTACTGCTTCCATATACCTGTGTTTTGTACATATACACTGAACAAAATTATAAACGCAACACTTTTGTTTTTGCCCCCATTTTTCATGAACATCTTGCACAATTCACGGGCAGCAGCTCTGGTGGACATTCCTGCAGTCAGCATGCCAATTGCACGCTCCCACAAAACTTGTGACATCTGTGGTTTTGTGCTGTGTGATAAAACTGCACATTTTAGAGTGGCCAGCCTAAGGCACACCTGTGCAATAATCATGCTGTCTAATCAGCATCTTGATATGCCACACCTGTGAGGTGGATGGATTATCTCGGCAAAGGAGAAGTGCTCACTAACACAGATTTAGACAGATTTGTGAACAATATTTGAGAGAAATGGACCTTTTGTGTATATAGAAAAAGTCTTAGATCTTAGAGTTCAGCTCATGAAAAATGGGGGCAAAAACAAAAGTGTTGCGTTTATAATGTTGTCCAGTGTATGTGTCTATATATCAATTTGGATTTTGATAAAATTTTGCTATGAATTAAAGTTTATTTTTATTTAAAAAAATTGGGTGGGCAGTTAGTCTTTGTATATAGTTTAATGTCAGCCTGAATTTACCGGAGCGATCTGGGTCTCTATAACTAACCCACAGAGCTACCAGCTCAACATGCTCGTTACTGCGGAGGTTTAGCGTTAGTGTCCGTATCTGTCCAGTATTTCCAGGAAGGTCCATTTAGCAGATCCAATAACGTATTGTGATGGTGTCCGTATCTGTCCAGTATTTCCAGGAAGGTCCATTTAGCAGATCCAATAACGTATTGTGATGGTGACCGTATCTGTCCAGTATTTCCAGGAAGGTCCATTTGGCAGAGCCTCCCATAGCGGGTAATGATGGTGACCGTATCTGTCCAGTGTTTCCAGGAAGGTCCATTTGGCATAGCCTCCCATAGCTGGTAATGATGGCGAACGATACCGGATGCCAGTCACATGGGGGGCATGATGTCGGTCAGTTTAGGAGATGCAGTCAGGCGGCTTGGCCCACTATCTCCTGTTGCTGGCCGCCGTTCCTTCCCCAGCCTGTTTCTTTCTCTGTCATGTCCGCACTGTTTGCCCCTCGCTGTGTGAGCAGTGCCATGGCGGGGGTTTATCGGGGGTTTATCGGGGGTCTCTGAGGTTGTGGAGTTAGATTTTGGTGGTTGCCAATGCTGTGATAATTCGGGGATTTCCCCGACCTGCTGTTTAGCTGGAGAGCATTGCCGTCTGCTCTGACATTATGGCCGTCCCAGCGGCGATCCCATCGTACATTGTATGTGCAGCACTGCGTACATTTCTCTATTTCACTTGGCTTTGGTTCCTCTGGGGCCTGTTGTGGGTTAGCAGCGATGGGGTGGTGGCTTCATGACTTTATGTTGTCATGGTAACCATTGCATGTGGGCACTGTGTCAGCCACTGGTATAGTTTAAATAAATATAACATTGTGTGTGCTGCCGCCATTCTGTTCTCCTCCCTCCATATTGTCTGCTGTTTGCCTTCTGCCGGACTGATTTCACCGATGGATTGTGGGTAAATTTGCAACTGAAATGGAATGCTGTTTAAGCTCCGCCCATCACTAACATTTACCAAAGATCCCGCCGCCATCAGAAAAAATAATCCCTTCTAATGTGTAAATAAAAAGCTACGGTGAATTAAAAATAAATAAAAGAACAGAAAATACAGAGACTGAAAATGATTGATTTAATAACCAAGAAAGCAAAAGGATGCAGAACACAAATAAATAGTCATGTATCATTATTTAAAGAGACAGCACATGTAAAACAACCGTTACAACAGATATACAAAGTCTATACAATAACGTGACCAGGGCTTTCTCACACTTGGGTTGTCTTTTTTTGGTGTTTTTTTATTTTTTTTATTTGGTTATTTGTTTTATTTGTGCATATGATATACACGCAGATGATCTGACGAGGTATAACCGCTGTGTGGTATTGAAGAAACATTGCACATTTTTTGTAATTGAGATTAAGCAAGATTAGAGTAGTTACGTTTTGAAGCAGGATACAGAATAATGCAGTTACTCCAGGATTATAATGAGACAAGAAGGAGACAAGGGCCTTACATGTAATGAATGTCACTGGGTGCCCAGTAAGGACTGCGTTAGGTGACCAATTAGCCGGATTACGTGTCAAGCGCAGACTGGCAGAATCAGCAGGTCTACAAGTTAGGGGGTTCAACAGATAATACGGGTACTCAGCCTGTGCCCACCCGACCTCCAAATATGTCCCTGAGCGAAGTGCAAGCTATGTCCCCCACCGGCCTCAGATTTCGACACATTCCAGCGCAATGTTCTCACGGATCCTGTCGGGTTTGGCGTCCCGGACTGAAGCTCGTGGTCTTCCGTCAGGTTCGTCGGTGTGATGTGCAACCTTCCGCACGTGTGAGCAGCACCCACGGGGATGTCCCTTTGTGGACCGAGGTCCAGGAATGTAGTGAGCTTTTGGTGAGTGCCTGCTCTTCTCTGTTTTCTCTTATGCCTCTTCCATTGCGGCATCTTAACACGGTCTCTCATAGCTGGCCTGGTGACTCCGCGGCGTGTCGATGTACTGGGCATAGCTGGAGTTGTGGGCATCTCTGCTCGAAGGCATAGTGTGAGCCAGAGTTGAGACCAACTTCGTTGTATAGCTTGGCAATGTGATCATCCCTCGAGGCCTTAGGTAGGAGAAGTTGCGTGACTATGTGCTTAGCTCCGTCGGCCATCTTGTATCGCACATGGCCAGTATTCAGCTTTGCAGGTCTGTCTGCCCCTGCGGTCTTGAGAAGGCCAGGACTTCAGTGTGGACCGGGATGACCGCCACTGGTCCAGAGGGGGGTAACGGGGCCGCATAGAGGCTTCAGCCAGGTATGCTCACTGGGTCAGGAGATCGGTCGTTTCCTCAGTCGCCAGGCACTCTAGGCCGCAGATATGAACCAAGGTATGCGGTCAGACCGTCACCGCTCAGGCATGAGATGTTGCCGGCAGTTACAGTGTCGGTCTGATACGTGTAAAGCTCTGATTGGCGTGATGAAAGGTATTATTAGTATTGTTCTTCTGATTTAGTCTTGGTCCCTTTTTTTTAAATACTTTGTATGCATGTCATAACCAGGGCCGGACTGGGGATACAAAGCAGCCCTGGAAAAATTGTATACCAGCCCCATATGTCATTGCGCCATTATTCCATGCTTTCCTATGGGGAAATCTGATGCTGTAGGTCCTTATGCAGAGCGGGAGGACGTTCGGCATCCGATAACTTTTCAATTCCTAAAGTCCCTCTAGTGACTGTCTGGTAGAGGAGGAGATAACCCTGCAAAGTAATTATTGCAGCTTCTCAGAAACTGCAATAATTACCACTGTGGGGTTAAGCGACATGGAACATTGTACCCAGACCACTTCTTTTTTTTTTTTTATGTTTACATTTTTATTTCGCTTTTCCAAATTACAGAGAAAATTTTTCAGAAAACAAAAATTAATACAAAAAGAGAAAGAAAAATACCATACAAAATAGAAAACAATATATTGCCATTGTAACGGATCACCTGGCACCCCCGAAGAGATACCTTCCATTGATGGATGCTCCTAGTGCTTCCCGAGGACTCCAAGCACTCCGCCAGACACTATAACCACTGCAGACCCCACGAACCACCGCAGCTTGGTTGGGGTCTCGCCGTCTCCACCCACTCTGGACCCAAGACCAGGGTTCAGCTTCCAGTAGGTCAACCTCTCCAAATTCCAGAGAGCAGGAACAAGAACCAGCTCTTAGCAGAGCTTAGTTATTATACCCTGGGGAGTATAGTGATTATAGCAATCCCCAGAGTGTAGTTCTCCAATCCCCCAAACATGAGCCGAAACTTCATGAAGGTCCAAGATGATCTGACTTTAACACTCACAGACTTTTATGCAAGTCCCCATGCAAGGGGACATACCACAGGGAGGGACAACATGTAACCAATCCCGTACAGTAAAACATAAAACACACCCAGCACAAACACATAAAATCCTCCCCTCTGCCTGTGATATAATTACTGAACACAATGGGTTAATGTAATTTATTACAGGCAGGAAAAATACACTTTTTCTACATATACTATAACTTTAAAAATATGCATCACATTCACATACAAATTACATATTCACAATCAATCCATTCAGGGGAACAACATGTTTAAAAATGGCACGAATCAGACCAGAGGTTCAAAAGTTAGCAAAAGTATTTTTAAAACCCACTGCCAGCATGGCTTTCCATCCCAAACCAGGTTCACAAGAGTCCTCTATCCTGCAGACAATGGAGAGGTAATCCAATTATATCCAGAGATAAAGGCAGACTCCATTGAGCACATGTTAGCAAAAGACACAAAAATACATAACTCCTATCATACTGAACAGAACCCCCACATTCAACCCATCCCCAGATGGCTTGGATCTGAGCGCTCAATATATCCGAACAGCGCTCAGATGCCACAAACACAGTCAAATCGCCATGGGGTTTAAGTCTAGCATGGGCTGATGAGAGGGCCATAGTCATGAGGCAGGAGGCTGGCACTCAGGCTCCTCCAACAGCCATGGGAAAAGGGGCGCTTGTCACCTAACCATCTAGGGACAAAAGGCGTTTTGTCACAGCCATATTTTACATTATACATTCTACGATCTATTCTGACTTATTTTCAACTTCAGTAATACTTTTATAGCATTTTTATATCTTCCGATCAACAATACACTCTTATTTTCAATAAGAATTTCAAATAAAAAAACTTCTAATGCACTTTATACATATCCTGATTCTTGTTGAATTCAATTTTAATCCCCCCTGCCCTATCTATAAATTAATCTAACTGTTATTTATTTTAGTTTTAGTCCGAATATGTACAAAAAATTAATTGTTGCAATTATTTATTTTATATATCTACATTTCCAATTTAATTTATGGCATTCCCAACCAAACGTCTATACCAATCAACTTCTGCTGCTTAAATCTCAATCACTTTGGAAGGCTTTTCTCATTTTGTTTTATATCGCCTCCTTTAATTTATATTAGCCATCTGTATTTACTGTAAGAACAATCAGGATGTGGAATTCTCTGCCTGAAGAAGTGGTTTTATCAGAGTCCATACAGATGTTCAAACAGCTACTAGATGCATATTTGCAGAAACAGAATATTCAAGGATTTAATCTTTCAATGCAGGGTAATAACTGCTTGATCCAAGGATAAATCTGACTGCCATTCTGGGGTCAAGAAGGAATTTTTTTCCTAGCTTGTTGCAAAATTGGAAGTGCTTCAAACTGTGGTTTTTTTGCCTTCTTTTGGATCAACAGCAAAAAACAAATGTGAGGAAGGCTGAACTTGATGGATGCAAGTCTATTTTCAGCCTATGTAACTATGTAACAATGTATTTATGAAGCTGTTTTGCTTATTAATTTTGCCTCATTTGCTCCTAATTCCTCTCTTTTCCACCTCGCCCAGATATTATCATAGATATCTTGTCTGCCTTTTAGCCTATATGCCATCTCCTCGTAGGTTTTAGTGATAGAGATATATTCACTTGTGTACCGAACCGGATCTGTTTAGACGTGCTTGCTGCTTTCTCCTCTCCTTGAAACCTTGCTCTGACCTAGACCACGCCGCCATCTCCATTCCCAGACCAGGACTGACACCGGAATTCCGTTATCTCTCTCTAATAATCGGAACCATTGTTAGTAAAACAGCTGGACTCTTCCTAACACTCTGAACCAACCAAGAACACCCTCTACAGAGTTAAAATGGAAAACCTTAAGTACCAATATTTTCTATCTAATCCAACTACTTTTAATTAACAAAAGAAACATACTTAACCTACATTGTAAATACTTGTTTTTTTCTCTTGAATTTGTTACAAATCTCAAGCAATTCAGTTCAATTTAGTTAAATGCTGCATGCAAACTTGTGTTCAAGTAAATAAGGACTTTTTTTTACTTTTGTTTGCTACAACTGTTGCTATTATTCAATCAAGACAATTTTTCTTTTTATTTAATGCTGCGTGCAAACTGCTAATAGAAGAAATTATAATTGTCAACAGCATGGGTCCTCAAACTCCGGCCCCCCAGATGTTGCTGAACTACAACTCCCATGACTCTCTGGCTATCTATGTAATTCAAAGAATCATTGGAGTTGTAGTTCAGCAACATCTGGGGGGCCGGAGTTTGAGGACCCCTGGTCTACAGCCTAACTTCTTTATAAAAGAGATTGAAGATAAATAAATCTTCTAAAGGAATCCACAGTCAATTCTTTGATTTTCTTAAAGGTATAGTACCGCCAATTAATTCTGCAGTTGTGTTCCTCTAATTTGTCTAAAACATAACAGCCTTTCTCCAGAAGTTTAGGGGCCCAGTACCTCCCCAGCCTCAGAGAGCTTTGTGTTGTGGATAGGAAGTTATGATTTATAAGATGAACACAATGTGTTGTCCAGGTGAGATCTAATATCTCATATTGTGGAACAATGGATTGTTCTAATATATGCCATCGAGGTGTGCTAGTCGTATCTATTAATGCTGCTGTTTGTGACAGTATGGATGCTATGTAATATTTTTGAATATGCGGTACTCCCATTCCACCCTCTGTCATTTTGCAGCTCATTGTATTCAATGATATCCTTGGGGGTTTACGTTTCCAAATATCAGCATTTATTGCTGTCTGAAAGTTTGTTATAATTGATTTAGGAATCATTATTGGTATGGGTCTAAAAAGAAATAAGATCTGTGGTACTATGCGCATTTTAACAGAATTAATCCGTACCGCCCATGATCTGGTGCTCTTATCCCAGCCTTTTAATGTATCCTGTACTTCTCATAGTAGTTTGCTATGGTTATTTATGATAATTTCCTGTTTGGAAACTGAAAGATGTATACCACGATATTTTATAGAATTATTTCTCCATTCGAATGGGTATTCATCTTTCAACTTTTGAGCAGTCGACTCTTGCATATTAATAGGTAAGGCTTGTGTTTTAATAATATTATTTTTATAATACGACACTGTGCCATATTTCTTCAGTAATCCATCAGCGTCATTATTGCTTTATCTGGATTTGTTAATATTATCAAGACATCATCCGCAAATAAGACCACTTTTTGGGGTCCTATGTGAGTATTTAGCCCCGTTATTTAAACTTGTTTATTTATCTTATATACTAGGGGTTCACTGGTCATTAAAAAAAATAGTGGAGAGAGGGGGCAGCCCTCTCTCGTTCCATTAGAAAGGCAGAATTTACGAGACATGAAAGCTGAATTACTAACTCTAGCTGTTGGGTTTGTATTTAATGAAAGCATGCCTTGTTTCAATTTGTTCGGGAGTTGGAATGTATCTAGCACCTTCTCCATATATTGCCAATGTAGGCAAACGCCTTTTCCGCGTCAAGTGCCAACAATAATCCCTCTGTTTTTTGTCTTTTCTCTATTTCCAGTATATCTATAAATCTGCGGGTATTGTCCCCCACCTGTCTACCTGGCACAAAGCCTGCTTGTTCTGCCCCTATCAATTTGGGCAGTAGTGGTTTCAGTCTTAATGCCATTACTATTTCATTAAGCAGAAATATAGGTCTTAGGTTGACAAAACTAGTCAGTGGTTTTCCTGGTTTTGGCAATGTTATTATGATAGCTTCCAGCATTTCCGGGTGTACCTCACCTGAATCTACAATGCTGTTAAAAAGGTTTGTAAGGTTTGGGATCAATTTCTTTGCAAATTTAAAATAATAATAATTAGAAAACCCATCTGGGACTGGTGCTTTATGTTTTGAGGTTGTTTTTATAGCTTCCCACATCTCCTCCTCTGTAAAAGGTTTGTTCAAAACCTCAGTTTCTTCCTGAGTCACGCAGGGTAGTTCAACGTCTCTTAGAAAAGTGGAAATCATATTTAATGTGGGTTGAGTTGTGTTTAAATCCTCCCTTTAATTATATAGATATTCATAATATAATGCTAACTCGTTAACAATTTGATTTGGATCTATCAATTTGACACCTTTTGAGTTTACCAATATGGGATTTTTGATTGAGTTGACTTCTGCTTAAGTTGGGACGCCAATAATTTGCCCGTTTTATTTCTCTGTGTGTAATATTTCAATTTTGATTTTCTCAAATTGCGTTCCATTACCTTTAATTCCAAATTTTCTTGTTGTTTTTTAAGTTTAAAAAGTTTATTTCGTAAACATTTATTTAGTTTGTTTGTTTATATTGTTTCTCTGTTTCTCCTATAGATTTGAGAAGTTTTTTCTGTTCTTCTCCAAATTTTCGTTTTGCCCTTGCGCCTTGTTTTTGAAGTATTCTCCTCACTGTGGCCTTTCGAGCCAACCATGTAATTACTATAAAAGTATCCTTATTAATGTTTTCTTGAAAAAACTGATTAGTTGTATTCCTAATCTCTATTTCTCCCGTTTTATTGTCTAACAATGCTTCGTTCAAACGCTATGAACCCTTGCCTCTTGCCTGATATGAAGTATCAAATATGGAACATACTGGGCCATGGTCTGACCATGTTATTGGATCTATAGTTACCTTCACTAGAGACTGGAGTGTAGAGGCATCTGTCAAGCACATATCTATCCTTGAGTGATTAAGATGCACCGCTGAATAAAAAGTATAATCTCTAAGTTGAGGGTATTTAGCCCTCCACGTATCATATAGACCATGAGTTATCATTAATTTAGCTAATTTAGCACTTAAAGCAACCTTTCTCACAGACGGTATCTCATATCCTGAAACATCAACCTCTGGGTCCAGAGTGCAGTTATAGTCTCCGCAAATATATAGTTTGCCTTGTTTATATTTCTCAATTCCTTTTATCGCTTTCTGTAAAAAGCTTATTTGGTTACTATTTGGTGTATATATGTTTGCTATTGTTACTTTTTCCTCACATAAGGAACCCACCAAAATGAGTAATCTACCTTCCTTATCTTTATATTCTCTATCGCATTTAAATGGCCAGTCTGCATGAAACAACGTACTCACTCCCTTTGTTTTATTTTGGGCATATGCATGGTAGTTGATCGGATATCTAGGCGAGGTGAGAACTGGGGGTCTCTAAGCACAAAAATGTGCGCAGTTGCTGGAACAACAGTCTCCTTTTATGGGGAGTATTAAGGGCCATTCATGTTGAATGTTAGGATCAGGGCCGCCACCAGAAATTATGGGGCCCCTAACTCAGCTCAGGGTTTGGGCCCCCTGGGGCCCGCCTCCAATTACCGCCCACTGGGTCCACACACAGACACAAACGCACACACTGATACAAAAGGACACAGATACATACTAACAGACACACATACTGAAACAGACATACACGCATACAGGCATACATACTGACACACACATACTGAGACATACACACAGGCATACATAGTGACAGACAGACACATACTAACATACATACAGACACACATGCAAGAGGACATAAAGAGACATACATACATACAAACACCGACATACATACATACATACACAAACACACACACATTCATACATACAGACACTGACATCCATACACACATACATTCATAATGGCATGCAGACATACACAGACATACATTCATAATGGAATACAGACATACATACATACATACAGACTGACATGCATGCATATATACAGACATACTGACAGACATACATGCATACAGACATCCATACACACATACACACAGACCTACGTTCATAATGATATGCAGACATACATTCATACTGACATACAGACATACATATATACATATATACTGAAATACAGAAATACATAGACATATATGCATACAGACATACATGCATACAGACATACATGTATGCATACAGACATACACAAACATACATAGACAGACATACATACGTAGACATGCATGCAGTCAGACAGACATAGACATACACACAGACATACATACAGACATACACACATACATGCATCCAGACATACATACATACAGACATACATGCATACATACATACAGACAGACATACATACATAGACATACACACAGACATACATACAGACATACACACAGACATGCATGCATACAGACATACATACATAGACATACATGCATACAGACATACATACATACATACATAGACATACAGACAGACATACATGCATGCAGACAGACAGACATACCCAGACAGACATACATACACATACATGCATCCAGACACACAGACATACACGCATACAGAAAGACAGACATAGACATACAGACAGACATGCATGCATGCAGACAGACAGACAGACAGACATACATACACATACATGCATCCAGACACACAGACATACATGCATACAGACAGACATACACGCATACAGACAGACAGACAGACATACAGACAGACATGCATGCATCCAGACAGACATACATACATACATAGACATACATACATGCATACAGACAGACATACACAGACAGACATAGACATACACACAGACATACAGACAGACATGCATGCATCCAGACAGACATACATACATACATAGACATACATGCATACAGACATACACATACATACGTACATACATACATACATATACATACATGCATACAGACACAGACAGACAGACATACATACACATACATGCATACAGACACACATACATACATAGAGACACACAGACATAGACATACAGACAGACAGACATACATACACATACATGCATACAGACACACAGACATACATACAGACACACAGACATAGACATACAGACATGCAGACATACATACACATACATGCATACAGACACACAGACATACATACAAACACACATACATAGACATACAGACAGACATACAGACAGACATGCATGCATACAGACATACATACATACATACATGCACACACACAGCTCATTTTCCAGCCACCCTCCTGTCTCTTACCTTTTCTTTGCAGGAGGGTGGCTGGGGATGATGGGAGTCGGCGCTGCTCCCTCTTCACTGCCTGGCTCTCCCTCTTCACGGCTGGGCGCGCGCGCTCCTCCCGCGCGGAGTGAGCTGGGAGGAAGTGACCACTTCCTCCCAGCAGCACTTGCGGCTGCTTTTTTTTTTTTTTTTTTTAAAGGGGCCCGGTCGCGCTATACAACGGCCACAGCGCTGACCGGGCCCCTGAAGGAGGGGGCTCATCGGGTGGCCCTAAGTGTGTGGGCCACCCAACTGTTATGGTTGTCACCCCCTGATGGCGGCCCTGGTTAGGATATTAAAATAATGAGCCATATTATATCACTGTTTGATCTCGTTCCTAACTCTATAACACTCTATAAGCTTTATGTTTAATCTGTTTGGCCATAAGAGATCCTGTAGTTTAGTTTTTTAATAAATTAAGTAAAATATAATGGAGTCTCTTTTTTTTTTAAATTCTTTATTTTTGTAGTGCAAAAAGATATGACAACGCTTATGTGGTACCCCAACGGCATTCCACATGTGTTTCAACAACAGTTATAACAGCGGGGTACACGGAATACTTGCACCTTTTTATATTATTATGCGAGGTCAGTTCTATTGCGAGTAGTTTATATGGAGATTGAGTACGTGAGATAAGCACAAGTTAATAAGGTCATGCATATAGATTAAACAATCAGTAGTTCCCTCAGACATGTGAAAGATTGTAACTGAGCTGGTTTACAAGTAATATGGGAATAAACAGGGTTAACTTTTTGTGCATATGGTATAAACAAAGCATTATGTTGCATGTCTAGTTTTCTGTGACAGTATAGTGATCGTGGGTCTTACTTGTGTAGGACCTGCTGGGCTAGTGATAGATATGGTATGCTGTACCTACATAGGCTGCAGGGCTCTGAAGAACAAGAAACATTGCTATGTCATGCTGGTAAATAAAGTAGCATCGCTTTGTAATCTAACAGTGCTAACAGTGTTAGGTTGTGTTTTCGTTTTAGGTAACTTTTAGGTAACTTTAAAAATTTACGTCATATATGGCAGCGGTAAACCAATAATATGTAAACAGTGTTATAAACAACTTGTGGAAACAGTGATGAAGTAGGTTAATCTACACTTAAATCTGAATAGTTCTCGTCCTTCCAGACAGCTCAGCTGCAATGGCTGCTCACCACTGGAGCTATGAGGACTCGATGAGCTTGTGTCAGTGTCTCTTTTAACCAATGCCTTTTTATGGGAGAATGTCGGTGCCCGCTAGTGGTCCGCGGGAGGCCACTGATACACAGGGTCTCGTGAGGGTATCCGTCTTGCCCCAGGCTGGTGGGTAGGCCTGCATCTTTTGACCACAAACTCGGCGCTTAATAAAGACCGAGGTTTCTCCCCATGTGGGGGTAACGGGGGATCTGATGGCATGCTTCTTCTTGCGGCGTTTGAGCCTCCGTTGGTGTGGGTGATGCTTTTGGGAAATTACCCGTCTGGTCTTCAGCCCAGGAGGGCGGCTGTCCCCGGCTCTGTGCAGCCTGGTTGTCTCGTGTGTTGTTGCTCGGCGCTCGGTGGTCAGCCGGCCAGACGTGCTGTGCTCTGGTGTGCTGCTGGGGCTTTGGGGTTGTCCGGCGTTCTCCTTGCCGCTTGTGTGGGTGCAGGAGCGTGCGCCCGGGTTGGCGCGGTCTGCCTCTCGCCTAGTCACTTGTCGGTGCTTGTGTGGACGGATGCCCGTCTGGAATACCTGCAGTGGGTCACCATAGTGGCGTCTGCGGGTCGTCTGTCGGATCCACCTGGCCACCGCCCGTGCCGCTTGAAGGTTGGACATACCCCTGCTGCACTGCAGTTCGTAGAAGGCTGAGCAGAGCCGGTCGAGGGCCTCTAGGGAGGGAGGGTGTGTATAGTTGCTCGGACACTAGTTTTTAAATGTTTTGCCTTATTTTAAGTTCAATTCATATCCTTTATATATTTTTCAGTTCAAGTAAATGAATGAGCTATCTCCGCTTCTGTTCTTTGCTTCATGTGACCAGCTATTTTTCCTTACGCACTGTCGTCCATTCTGGTAGCATCTTTCTCAAATGCGAATGGTCCACCGGTTCTGATGGAGTATTTGTAATCCTTCTTCAGGGTCTTCTATCTTCGTAATAACTTCTATCTTCGTAATAACGTAATGTTTCTTCAAATCAGCAATTTAGTTGGGAAACCCCATCTGTAGGTCACGTTATTATCTCTTAAAGGACCACTCCAGTGCCAGGAAAACATACTCGTTTTCCTGGCACTAGAGTGCCCTGAGGGTGCCCCCACCCTCAGGGACCCCCCCCCGCCCGGCTCTGGAAAGGGGAAAAGGGGTAAAACTTACCTTTTTCCGGCGCTGGGCGGGGAGCTCTCCTCCTCCTCTCCGCCTCCTCTCCGCCCCGTCGGCTGAATGCGCACGTGCGGCAAGAGCTGCGCGCGCATTCAGCCGGTCGCATAGGAAAGCATTTACAATGCTTTCCTATGGACGCTTGCGTGCTCTCACTGTGATTTTCACAGTGAGAATCACGCAAGCGCCTCTAGCGGCTGTCAATGAGACAGCCACTAGAGGATTAGGGGGAAGGCTTAACCAATTTATAAACATAGCAGTTTCTCTGAAACTGCTATGTTTATGGAAAAATGGGTTAACCCTAGCTGGACCTGGCACCCAGACCACTTCATTAAGCTGAAGTGGTCTGGGTGCCTAGAGTGGTCCTTTAAGTGTTTAGTAACTCTTAGGAAATCTCACAGCAGATAAGTCCGCAAACAATAAGATATGCGAATATGCTGACAGCATTGTTGTAGCCCTTCTTTGGGTGGATAAAATCATCTCTTTTGTGCTGAAGTAATGTAACCCCACCACAATATCTCTGGGATCCTCTGTGCTTAAATTTTTAGCTTTGGCACCCTGTGTGATCTATCAAACTGCAAGTCTTCTGTAGTAAGAGTGGGAACTATTGCCTTGACCATCTCGACTAGATAAGGTGGTATATCTGCCCCTGGACTGTTTCGAGCACACCCGTAACGCGGATATTGTTGCGCCTAGACCTATCCACTATATCCGCCATTTTCCCTGGAGTTTTTGATAGTCTGCTTCCATTTTGTTACGTTTTTCCCTCATTTTGTTATTGTTCTCGCAGAGCTCATCCATTTTGTCTTCCAGGGCCGATGTCCTTGTGCCCAGCTCATAGACCTCCTTGCGTATTTCTTCCGATATTTTTCTAAGATCTAGCTGTAATGATGTTCTCAGAGTGGAGAGCATGTCTGCCAACCTCTTTTCGGACAGGGAGAGATCTTCTACATTTTCTCCTAGAATTTGTGTAGAATCAGAACCCGCTTCAGAGTGATATGAGGGAGATCTCGCACTGCCTCCAGCCCCCCGCTCTGGTCTTCCTCTGTCTCTCTTATTTGTTTTAAAGAACTCATGTTGGTGTCTGTGATTTCGGCGGCACCATCTGGTAGCCGTATAGGTGGTGCAGAAAATTTGTACTAAGCTGATACAACATTGACGTGCTGTAAAAAAATGTCTGCCTTCCTTTTCTCTTCCTTACCCCTTTCTTCTCCTTTTTTTCTCTTTTCTTTTCCTTTCCTTTCCTTTCTTTCTTCTTTTTTTTTAATCTTTTTTTTTTCTACTCTTTCCTTTTTCTTTTTTACTTCCTCCCCCCCCCCTTTTTTTTTTTAATTCAGTGATATATTGTATTACTTCAATAT
Source organism: Pelobates fuscus (assembly GCF_036172605.1). Lineage (NCBI taxonomy): Eukaryota > Metazoa > Chordata > Amphibia > Anura > Pelobatidae > Pelobates > Pelobates fuscus. The sequence continues at coordinate 102,444,202 of NC_086329.1, read as the reverse complement.
AATATGTAGTTTTAATCTGGTGAGTTTTAATTCGCTGTTCTATCCTTTCCCCTCCTCAATCTCTTCAAATCGCTGCAGATCGCTTTTGGCCTTTTAGATTATTTTATGTCGCTTTGTATTATTTATATCACTTTATCATTGCTGCAGCATTTTGGATCACTTTAAATCACTTTAATTTACTTTAAAGGAACACTATAGTCACCTAAATAAAGCAGTTTTAGTGTACAGATCATTCCCCTGCAATTTCACTGCTCAATTCACTGTCATTTAGGAGTTAAATCACTTTGTTTCTGTTTATGCAGCCCTAGCCACACCTCCCCTGGCTATGATTGACAGAGCCTGCATGAAAAAAAAACTGGTTTCACTTTCAAACAGATGTAATTTACCTTAAATAATTGTATCTCAATCTCTAAATTGAACTTTAATCACATACAAGAGGCTCTTGCAGGGTCTAGCAAGCTATTAACATAGCAGGGGATAAGAAAATGTCAATTAAACAGAACTTGCAATAAAGAAAGCCTAAATAGGGCTCTCTTTACAGGAAGTGTTTATGAAAGGCTGTGCAAGTCACATGCAGGTAGGTGTGACTAGGGTTCATAAATAAAGGGATTTAACTCCTAAATGGCAGAGGATTGAGCAGTGAGGCTGCAGGGGCATGTTCTATACACCAAAACTGCTTCATTAAGCTAAAGTTGTTCAGGTGACTATAGTGTCCCTTTAACCCCTTAAGGACCAAACTTCAGGAATAAAAGGTAATCATGACATGTCACACATGTCATGTGTCCTTAAGGGGTTAAATCATTTCTAAACGCTTGGAGCACTTTATAACACTGCAACATTCTGAAGCACTTTGTAACACTTTGAAGCACTTGACACCTTCTGTGTCGCTTTAAAGCACTTTGAGTTGCTTAGAAGCAATTTGAACCACTTTGTATCGCTTTAAATCAATGTATATCACTTGTATCACTCTGCATCTCTTTGTATCACTCTGTATCATTTTGAGACACTTAGAACTAATAAAAACATGTAAAAATAAAAAAAGATCGCTACACAACTCTCCAAACACTTCAAAACATTACCATTCCTGTATTCCTCTTATCCACTCTTCTTTAGGAAAGGATCTTGTGATGTACAATGCTTTATGGTGCCTTATGAAGCCTTATGATAAGCCTTCCGATACCATACACTGCCATACGTTAATCCCGGCTGTTACTGCTTTACTTTAATTCTTGCCTTACTTTGGGTGCTCTATGAGCTGGAGTGGTCTGGGTGCCTACAGTGTCCCTGTAAGTGTCAAACTTTTACCATATTGGTCAGTATTGTTTTAGACCTGCGGGAGGGAGGTAAACACTCAAAAGCGTGTCTTTAAAACATAAATAAAAAATAGACCAATAAAAAAGGTATTATTACATAATACAATAGTATTTTGGCATCTTGTCTACTGGACTAATATGGCTAAGCCAATCTGCATGTACATTATATATATATATTCTATGTTTATAAATTAGTGAGTGGAGCAGGATAGTAGAGTGCAGGGGAATGTTGGGATGCTAAGTTAAGTAGGGGTTTAAACATTAATTCCTTGAGTTACCAGCTACGTGTGAAACGTTACGAGCCACATCAGAGGCTTGTGCACAGTATTTGCTTTTTTCTTTTTTTTACATTTTATTTACTCAAATATGTACACAACTTCAGTTGGTGTGTATGCAGGGGCATCTTTATATTGATAGTTTTATGTGTGTGTAAATGCAGGGCCATATTTGTATGTAGTTTGTGTGGATACAGGTGCATATATTTGGGGCAGGTCAATGTTTTTGACTGTAGGGACATATGTGTGTATGTGAATGCAGAGATGTGTGTGGAGGGTAATGTGCGTAAAGAGGCGTACATGTGTAGTGGGGCAATGTGTGTTTATGAATGTAGGGGTGTTTTTTGTATGGTGGGCATTTTCTGTGTGAATTCAGTGGTGAATTTGTAGCCTTCACTGTCTATTGCCCATTCCCAACTCCAATAGCTAGTAGCCCATTACTGCCCTATAGCTTGCAGCCCATTCTACTCCCCTATTCCCCCACATTGTTAATAGCCTATGTTTCTCCTCTACCCCCCATAGATAGTACCCAACCCCCCTCCCATAAAAGTAACCTATTCCCCTCTTCTCCCCCCATATATAATACTAAATTCTCCTCCTAGTACTCAATTTTCCTCCTCAGTACCCCAATCTCCTCTAAACTGACTCCTTCAGAGAGGTACAGATTCTCCTAATTTCCCCCACTCCAGCCCAATCCCTGCCAGTGATAATGATTACTTCCCCTGTACCTGATTGGAATTCTCATGAAAACAGTGTCCTGTCTATCATGGCAGCTCCGCGCGGCTCGTGCTGCTCTTTGACTCATGACGTCACTTCCCCGCACGGAGCTGTCCTGAGCAGTACATCAGGCAGCATGCATGCATTTCCGTGCGGCTGCGTTCTCTCACCCGACAGAGGCTCTGCTCATAGTGCCCCTGCCTGGTACATTACAGCCAGGGCCCCCCTTTGCACTGAGGACCTGCCAACACTATTCTTGCACACCTGTAAGTCCGGCCCTGAAGAGCACATTTGAACGGCCTGCCAGCCCCACGTGCCGCGGCCACCGGGAAATTTCCAGGTATCCTGGTGGGCCAGTCCGGCTTTGATCACAATGTTTAGCTGCTGTCTCTTTAAATTATAAATAATACAGAGTAAGGAACAGCACACACATAAAAATACAGTTTTCAATTTTACAAGGCTATTTAAAGTCACCTAACTTGCCAAACAAAAATGGGGATTCAGTTCCACCATATGGCCATATTGTGTTTCACCCACCACTACATCACAGTACTTTATTATCGGTGGGTCCTTCACTAATATATATATAATGCTAAATTAATGGGATAAAAACACAATTCAAAAAAATAGAGCAGGAATATCCAACAAAGGTTTCTACCATGACTCTTAGTTCACTGTTGGATGGGGATCCTGAGACTTATAAAACTGGGGTAAGATAATATTAGTTTATCCATTACTGACCGGTTCATATCTCCATATATGGACAGGTGTAGTGACATCATAAACACTCTGACATCATATGATGAAACAGTCAATGTCAAATTCACCTACCCTCAGAGTGACTGGACACCTTGCGAGTGGACAGTGGCTACTGCATTGCTTGAGTGCAATTTTCAATAATTTCTTTATTGTTACTATTATTAATTAGCGGATTGCTAAATATATTTGTGAATTTGAAAGCAATAGATTCACACAGCATAATATAAGAATGAAGAGAACAAGAAAGCGTTCTCATAAGAAAACTGAGGTAAGTCAGGAAAATTCTGACGAATTTAAAAACAAATATAGAAAACTCAGTAACGGCTCAAAAGAGCAGGAACAGCGGTTATCTCCTGGACATTCCAGGAGAAAGAGAAGTAGGAGCTGCAATGAGCAGGACTTTGAGAGAGGGAGAGAACCCAAAAGACGGCTCCTTGCTGAGGAACGCATCAGATATCAGGGACAGAAAAGATCCAGGACCTCCAGTCATGATGAAGAGGAGCAGCTCATGCAGAAAAGACCAAAGCTCTCCCCGTCTCCCAAACTGGGTCAGAAAAGTGAGAGGAAGTCTGTTGTAAAGAGCGATCAGACATCTCCACCCAGAAAGCAAGCCCTGAAACGAAGCAGGGAATACGATCATGGGGAGCAGCTCAAGCAGAAAAGACCAAAGTTCTCCTCATCTTCAAAACTGGGTCAGAGAAGTGAGAAAAAGTCTCCTGGAAAAAGTGGTCAGACATCTCCACCCAGAAATCAAGCCCTGAAAAGAAGCAGGGAATATGATGAGGAGGAAAAGGAACAAGTTAGGCAGAAAAAGATAAAGATCTCCTCTGGAAAGCAGGAAGAGGAGAAAAGAGATAAGGTGGAGATAGGAGAGAAAAAGTGCTTTAAGAAAGAAAACAAGTCAACGAGCGACGATGAATGTGTGGCAGGTAAGATGAACATACAAGATTTAAAGAGATTGGTCAATTTAAAATACAAGAGATTTTACCCTCAATTGACCATACTCTGAACCCATTCACTGTCTCTATTTAATCACTATGTCCCACACTTTGGTGACCATAAGTGCTCAGGCGATGGTTTTTTAAACTATAATGGTACAGACCAATATTTGAAGACCTTTGATATATCTAGAATATTTATCCATCCATTAGGAAATAGCCAAAGATATTCATGGCTAATGTACCACAAACTATACAATTGTTTTAATGAAATGGTCCATGATGTGATGTTTACAAACCATATTATTATTTCATATAACTGGGTAGGATCGGAAGTTTTGTAGGGCAAATCTGGGGTACTAGAGAAATTAAGTTGGTCCCTGTGTTTATGTTGAAGTGGAGACTAATATTATATGTGTTCATTCTTTCAGGAGTAAGTGGACAGTCTGTGGTTGAACCAAAGAAGTCACTGCCTCTGTCATTCCACGGTTATAGATTCCACAAAGTGCTGGGACAGGGGAGCTATGGAAAGGTGAGTCAACAAGCAATGTCTACACCTTATTTAATACATCTATTGATCTAGTAGGGAACAATTATAGGTCTCATAATCATCATTATCTTCCTATAACAATTAATTGAGATTAACTTTCTTATAAATCTGTGTATCATCCATAAATGTGGAAAACATAATAACATCTGCAAAGTATTTACAACATTTTATTGAGACTCCAAATAAAATCTCCAGGACTCTTCTATTCTGTGATGTTTAACATGGTTTCTTATACTAACAGTTCTATTAAATCTTCTTAAATTATTTTTATTAAACAATTATTGAAAAACATATTGTTAACAATATGGAACAGAATCAAAGTCAAGTAAACAATCGAAGTATGAATAATGAAAAGTAGGTGAGGGTAAAAAAATAAAGAAAAGAAGGTGATGGGTTCCATCCATAGATACATGAAATACAATTCTCAAAGTTGCACAAAATTCTACGTGGAGTTCTATTGAATCTTTGTATCTTTCTCTAAACTCTTATTATTCACATTAGAATTACAGACATAGGTCTCGATTTAATGTTTGGGTAAGCTTTTCAAATGCTCACAATCTCTTTTCCAATTATTTGTCTACTGAAGTCATTACAGTCTATAGGACAATTTTGTAGATAAATCATTTATATATTTTTTTCTAACAGATTGTGAACATTTGATTATCAAAGTTTATAAAAAAAATATTAAATTAAGACCTTAGTTAGGACCCAGATCTCTATATATCCCTTACACAGCAATCATTCTCGATCTCTGAATATATCTATATCCCTGATATAGGGTTCTCAGGTAGGTCCCAGAGCTATGCATATATATATCCCTGATATAGGGTTCTCAGGTAGGTCCCGGAGCTATGTATATATATCCCTGATATAGGGTTCTCAGGTAGGTCCCAGAGCTATGTATATATATATATCCCTGATATAGGGTTCTCAGGTAGGTCCCGGAGCTATGTATATATATATATATACACACATCATATAAACATAGAATGTGACGGCAGATAAGAACCATTCGGCCCATCTAGTCTGCTCAATTTTTAAAAAATACTTTCATTATTATTGTTATTATTATGATATTTATATAGCGCCATCAAATTCCGCAGCGCTTTACAATGGGTGGACGAATAGACATGTAGTTGTAACCATACAAGTTGGACACACAGGAACAGAGGGGTTGAGGGCCCTGCTCAATGTGCTTACATGCTAGAGGGAGTGGGGTAAAATGACACAAAAAGGTAAGGATAGTATTAGACTAGTGACAGTTGCAGAAGAGGAATACCGTATATACTCGAGTATAAGCCGAGTTTTTCAGCACATTTTTTGTGCTGAAAAACCCCAACTCGGCTTATACTCGAGTCAATAGTCTGTATTATGGCAATTTGCATTGCCATAATACAGACAGGGGCTGTGGGGGCTGCAGAGATGCTACTTACCTCTCCTGCAGCTCCTGTCAGCTCTCTCCTCCTCCGCGTTGTCCGTTCAGCACCTCGGTCAGCTCCCAGTGTAAATCTCGCGAGAGCCGCGGCTCTCGCGAGACTTACACTGTGAGCTGACAGAAGAGCTGAACGGACCGGCGGAGGAGGAGAGAGCTGACAGGAGCTGCAGGAGAGGTAGGTAACATCTCTGCAGCCCCCACAGCCCCCTCCTACACAGTGCCCATCCACTGGACCACCAGGGAAGGAGCCCCCCTCCCTGGCCAGCTAGCAAGCAGGGAGGGGGGACGAAACAAAAATAAAATAATAATAAAATAATAATAATAAAAAAAAAAATAACATTACAAATAATAAATAATAATAATAAAATATGAAAATAATTAAAAAAAATAATAAGTAAATAAAAAAAAATAATGAAAAAAAATATTAAAATAATGTAAAAAAAATAATAAAATTGCCCCCCCCCAAGGCTCTGCAACACACACATACACACACACACACACACACTGCACTCATACACACTGCTCTCATACACACTGCACTCATACACACACACACTGCATTCATACACACTGCATTCATACACACTGCATTCATACACACTGCATTCATACACACTGCATTCATACACACTGCACTCATACACACACACACACACACTGCATTCATACACACAGCACTCATACAAACTGCATTCATACACACACTGCATTCATACACACACTGCATTCATACACACACTGCACTCATATACACACACACTGCACTCATATACACACACACTGCATTCATACACACGCTGCATTCATACACACGCTGCACTCATACACACACGCTGCACTCATACACACACGCTGCACTCATATACACACACACACACTGCATTCATACACACACACACTGCATTCATACACACACACACTGCATTCATACACACACACACACACTGCATTCATACACACACACACACTGCATTCATAAACACACTGCACTCATATACACACACACTGCATTCATACACACGCTGCATTCATACACACGCTGCATTCATACACACGCTGCATTCATACACACGCTGCACTCATATACACACACACTGCACTCATACACACACACACTGCACTCATACACACACTGCATTCATCCACTGGACCACCAGGGAAGGAGCCCCCCTCCCTGGCCAGCTAGCAAGCAGGGAGGGGGGACGAAACAAAAATAAAATAATAATAAAATAATAATAATAAAAAAAAAAAAAATAACATTACAAATAATAAATAATAATAATAAAATATGAAAATAATTAAAAAAAATAATAAGTAAATAAAAAAATAATGAAAAAAAATATTAAAATAATGTAAAAAAAATAATAAAATTGCCCCCCCCAAGGCTCTGCAACACACACATACACACACACACACACACTGCACTCATACACACTGCTCTCATACACACTGCACTCATACACACTGCACTCATACACACTGCACTCATACACACTGCACTCATACACACTGCACTCATACACACTGCACTCATACACACTGCACTCATACACACACACACACTGCATTCATACACACTGCATTCATACACACTGCACTCATACACACACACACACACTGCATTCATACACACAGCACTCATACACACTGCACTCATACAAACTGCATTCATACACACTGCATTCATACACACACTGCATTCATACACACACTGCACTCATATACACACACACTGCACTCATATACACACACACTGCATTCATACACACGCTGCATTCATACACACGCTGCACTCATACACACGCTGCACTCATACACACGCTGCACTCATACACACACGCTGCACTCATACACACACGCTGCACTCATACACACACGCTGCACTCATACACACACGCTGCACTCATACACACACTGCATTCATACACACACACACTGCATTCATACACACACACACACACACTGCATTCATACACACACACACTGCATTCATACACACACACACTGCATTCATACACACACACACTGCATTCATACACACACTGCACTCATATACACACACACTGCATTCATACACACGCTGCATTCATACACACGCTGCATTCATACACACGCTGCACTCATACACACGCTGCACTCATACACACGCTGCACTCATACACACGCTGCACTCCTATACACACACGCTGCACTCATATACACACACACTGCACTCATACACACACTGCATTCATACACACACTGCATTCATACACACACTGCATTCATACACACACACACTGCATTCATACACACACACACTGCATTCATACACACACACACTGCATTCATACACACGCTGCACTCATACACACACTGCATTCATACACACACTGCATTCATACACACACTGCATTCATACACACACACTGCATTCATACACACACACTGCATTCATTATATACACACACTGGAAATAAATATTCAATTAATATAATTTTTTTAGGATCTAATTTTATTTAGAAATTTACCAGTAGCTGCTGCATTTCCCACCCTAGTCTTATACTCGAGTCAATAAGTTTCCCCAGTTTTTTGGGGTAAAACATTACAAATAATAAATAATAATAATAAAATATGAAAATAATTAAAAAAAATAATAAGTAAATAAAAAAAAATAATGAAAAAAAATATTAAAATAATGTAAAAATAATAATAAAATTGCCCCCCCCCCAAGGCTCTGCAGCACACACATACACACACACACACTGCACTCATACACACTGCTCTCATACACACTGCACTCATACACACACACACTGCATTCATACACACTGCATTCATACACACTGCACACATACACACACACATACACTGCATTCATACACACAGCACTCATACACACAGCACTCATACACACTGCATTCATACACACTGCATTCATACACACACTGCATTCATACACACACTGCATTCATACACACACTGCACTCATATACACACACTGCATTCATACACACGCTGCACTCATACACACACGCTGCACTCATACACACGCTGCATTCATACACACACACACTGCATTCATACACACACACTGCATTCATACACACACACACTGCATTCATACACACACTGCACTCATATACACACACACTGCATTCATACACACGCTGCATTCATACACACGCTGCATTCATACACACGCTGCACTCATACACACGCTGCACTCATATACACACACGCTGCACTCATATACACACACGCTGCACTCATATACACACACACTGCACTCATACACACACTGCATTCATACACACACACACTGCATTCATACACACACACACTGCACTCATACACACACTGCATTCATACACACACTGCATTCATACACACACACTGCATTCATACACACACACTGCATTCATTATATACACACACTGGAAATAAATATTCAATTAATATAATTTTTTTAGGATCTAATTTTATTTAGAAATTTACCAGTAGCTGCTGCATTTCCCACCCTAGTCTTATACTCGAGTCAATAAGTTTTCCCATTTTTTTGGGGTAAAATTAGGGGCCTCGGCTTATATTCGGGTCGGCTTATACTCGAGTATATACGGTATATATATATACCCCTTAAATAGGGTTTTCAGGTAGGTCCCAGAGCTCTGTATATATATCCCTGATATAGGGTTCTCAGGTAGGTCTTAGAGCTATGTATTTATATATATCCCTTATATAGGGTTCTCAGGTAGGTATTAGAGCTATGTATATATATCCCTTATATAGGGTTCTCAGGTAGGTCCCGTAGCCATGTATATTTATCCTTTATGTAGGTGTTTTCAGGTAGGTTCCCAAGCTCTGTGCAGACATCCCTCAGGTGGTGTTGAAGCGATTTTACAACGTGATATCTGTATTATGTCCCCACTATTTAAATAAAGTTATAAATTAATAAGTAGCTGCATTTTCCCCCTTCCTTTGTGACATTGTGGCTGATTCGAGGCTCTCTCTATGTGATGCTCAGGTTGTGCTAGCTTCCACCAAGGACACGGGTCAGGTTGTTGCCATCAAAGCAATGAAGAAAGATAAAGTTAAGGAAAAGACCATTCAGAAGGAGGAGCGGATACTGAAAATGGCGAGCGGCAGTCCGTTCCTATGTCAGGGACTCGCTGCCTTCCAGACCCAGGTATGAAACGCTGTCCATAATGTTTCCTTATTTCTATACGGCTGATTGTGTTCTGTTATTATTATTATTATTACAATATATATTAACTGGCTATGTGTTGTCTCTCTTGTGAAACAGGAGGAAGCCTCCCTGGTCATGGAGCACGTACCAGGGGGCAGTCTCCGTTCTTACATGGCTGGAAAGGAATGTCTGCCCATGGGGGAAGCAAGGTGAGTCATTAATAGCTCTAGCAGGTAGGAGGAAGGAGTGAGTTTAACACACGATACAGTATTGTAAGAGGCTATGGATATAACCCCGTATTTACATATATCCTCAATAGTAGTGCTATTAATGGAGATCCATCAGGGGCACAGACTGAGTTAAGTTTAATGTACTAAACCATAATCCCCCCTTCAATATCAGCCAGACAATAGTCAAAACAAGAAATCCAGCTCTGATCCTATTCTATGCTTGTGTCCTATTTATTCTCTCTTTTCTCTTCCCTCCCTTTTTTCCCCCTCCTCCTCAGTGGTATCTCGCTCACTAGCTGAGGACGGAGGATCTTACATCCCTCTGGAATATGTGATGACTTTAATGGTTGACGAGTTCGATAATCGGTTGATATCATGGATTCCATCTGATGATATCGTATATTACTATGCTTTCCATGGTACTTCCAGCTAGGAAAGTTACTATTGAGATGCATGCCCAAACACCTAACTGTGTGTATACAGAGGCAACTTAGAACTTTTTAGATGTTTTCCTTATTAATAACTCATTCCGTGTCTGTCTGAGGCATTACTGCACGTGTACACATAATTTTACCTGCTTTGTTCGATTTAAATATAAAAATAAAGATTGTCAAAAAACAAACAAAACAAAAAAACAAGAAACTCGGGACTAGCAGCGGGATACATTCAGTACGGACTGACGGCAGATCGGGAGCCACTAGAGGTCAGCTGACCTGCCGCAGCTCTAAGCTAACTTCAGGGTGGATCTTCTTCTACACACTTGAAATACAAATTGCTATGACCATGGATCTTCTTAATACATTCATATATTTATAGATTATTGATTTGTACATCTAACAAATTGGAAGAATCATAGAGCAGCTTGTGCTTTATGGTAGAGAACCGAGAAGGGTTCAATGGATAATATATCAAGGGACAGTCATGTTCCAAATTAACGAACTGATGGTTTTAATAACAATATTAATGATAATAAAGTAAACTCTAATCTCCCAAGGACAGGTCCTGTTTAAAATGAAAATGTTATGTTTATATTGGTAGCAGAGTGTTTAGCATGATGTATAGATACTCGTACCTTGCCCAGGTATATTTTATTATTTTATTTACTATTAATGTTGGGGGAGATTGCTTTATGTTCTTTATATTCTGTTTTCCAGGTTCTTTTCATCAAACCTTGTTTGTGGGATCCAGTATCTCCATTCACGGGGGATCCTTCATCGGTCAGTATTAGCGTTTGTTTATTTAGTAAGCGGTAACTTACTCTAACAAGAAATAATGTGTTGATATCTCTGCTCTGTCCTATATCTCACATTTATATCTGTCTTCATCATTTAGGGATCTGAAGCCAGACAATATTCTCCTGGGTGCCAACGGCTATCTCAAAATAGCTGACTTTGGTATCTCGGCAGAAAATATCTTTAAAGATACAACAACCAGAGGACGAGCTGGTACACTGAATTACATGGCGCCAGAGGTTAGTTAGAGGGTGTGGTCATGTGAACTGTAGTGGGGGGGGGGGGTTATGTGGAGTGGTATAAGAGCAATGCAGTAGCTAAAGGGGTGTATAACGAGCAGTAGAAGGATGACTAACACGAGCTGGGTATAAGGGCAGTATCGGAGTATTAATGGATGGACTGACAGGAACGTTATTGGACTAGCTTAATAATAGAAAGATGGGTAATGTATGAAGATCTCTAGAATGTGATAGGTTTGGTATATTTAATACCATATTTAATAAAATTGCATATCTTATGGGTTTTGCCAGGTACTCAGCAACACACCGTACGGCCAATCAGCAGACTGGTGGTCATTTGGCGTAATTCTCTGCCGCATGATCACCGGACAGTACCCATTTAATACCAGTCTCAGCAGACAGGAGTTCATAGAGGAAGTATTAAACATGAACCCACGTTACCCCACCTGGCTGTGCAGCAATCCTACAGACCTCCTGGACAAGGTAAGGTGATAGAGAATGTGCCGGTTAATGTTTAAATTGGATGTAATGATAGGGGATGTAAAGAAACATTAAAGAAGATACTGGTGGAGTTATGGGGTCGTTACTGGGAATCGATACTAGTTATATTTATTGGAGTATGTACTAAACAGGTTAAAGAACCAACTGGAATAGTGAAAATGACTTGTTATGTTCCAATGCTGAGAAGATTCAGTATTCCACATTCATGCCTATCACCCCTATTGCACAGGTTGGATAGCGGCATGGGGTGGTGGGGTGTTTATCTAACGCCTGAAATGATTTAAATCCTGATGTTTAATGGGTTTATACTAATAGTTAATAATGATGGCAGATAAAAACACTGACATTTGATTTTCAATACGTAATGTTATATATTACTCTCTGCCTGCAACCGACAGATAGATAAAGCAGCCATTTTATGTTCCAATTGGACGACACAAGAGGAAATCTTTATATAAAAAAAACCATTATTTACAAAGAATTAGATTTGCTGGTCAGTCATATAATCGAGATGTTAATTAATGTAACACATTTACAACAAGCTTTTCACAAGCAGTGCCTCATCTGAGGTTTGTTAGAAGGTTAAAATGGCGTCCTCCATCAGAGGTGATTGGTTTTTGATGCATTAAAGTTTGTACATCAAAAGGTTACAGTTCAGAGATATGAAGTAAATTATACTCAGTGTATCCTCTCTCTCTCTCTCTCTCTCTCTCTCTAGCTCCTGGATAAGGATCCTAATGCACGTGCTGTGGCAGGAAGGAACATTCGGGGGCACCCCTTCTACACAAACATTAATTGGAAAGATCTAGAGGGGGGCAAAGTGACCTGTCCATTCTTGTCATTGCTGGTAAGTACACAAATAATCAGTAGAAGAGAGAGAAGAAAGAGAAGAGCGGGCGGCTCCCTTCCTATAGAATAGCCTGTCTACCGCAATCAGACTCTCCCCTAGTTTTCAATCGTTTAAGAAGTGCCTTAAAACCCATCTCTTAAGGAAAGCTTATGGCTTAATCTGTTGGCGCTATATAAATGCCAATAATAATAGTAATAATAGCTGCTCCCTACCGTTACTGTGACCATAATAAGCTGTACATTTTTAGTTATAAGTAAGAAGTAGGCAATGCCATATGATGCTAAACTAATTACATATCATTTCTTGTTGCAGACGCCGTATCTAGAGACAGACACCACAGAAGACATTTTTTTTTTCTGCTAAGTAACACCTTTTTATTTCAAGACTAAGTCATCCATGGCCTGTCCTTCACAATCTAGGAATGGTTGGACTGAGAGAAAAGAAGAGATGTCCAGCAAAGAAAATGGTGATGGCCACATCTTGGTCATACTATATGATGAGATTGAACATCAAAAAGACCATGTTCTCCTATGGTATGCGTGTATCTGTGTGTCTTTGCATCTGTATGTATGTCAGTATGTGTATCTGTATGTGTGTCACTGTGTGTATCTGTTTCTTTCTGTGTGTCTGTGAAAATGTGCATATCTCTGTGTCTTTCTGTGTGTCTATAAAAACTGTGTGTGTGTCAGTGTGTGCATCGCTGTGTCTTTCTGTGTGTCTATGAAACTGTGTGTGTGTCAGTGTGTGTATCACTGTGTCTTTCTGTGTGTCTATGAAACTGTTTGTGTGTCAGTGTGTGTGTATCTCTGTGTCTTTCTGTGTGTCTATGAAACTGTGTGTGTCAGTGTGTGTGTATCTCTGTGTCTTTCTGTGTGTCTATGAAACTGTGTGTGTGTCAGTGTGTGTGTATCTCTGTGTCTTTCTGTGTGTCTATGAAACTGTGTGTGTGTCAGTGTGTGTGTGTATCTCTGTGTCTTTCTGTGTGTCTATGAAACTGTGTGTGTGTCAGTGTGTGTGTATCTCTGTGTCTTTCTGTGTGTCTATGAAACTGTGTGTGTGTCAGTGTGTGTATCTCTGTGTCTTTCTGTGTGTATATGAAACTGTGTGTGTGTCAGTGTGTGTATATCTGTGTCTTTCTGTGTCTGTGAAACTGTGTGTGTGTCAGTGCGTGTATCTGGGGGTGGGTGTGGGTATTACACAAGTAAACCACTGCTTTCAAATGGCAACAGTACATAAAAACACACAACACTACATACAAATACACCCTTAAATTCACTCACACATACACCATACAAAATATGCTTACATTCAAACACTGCTCAGTGCTAAATACAACCCTGTAAGAATGGGCAAATGGTTGATCCCCAGCTTGCAAAGCATTGTGAGAGCAAAAAAACATTCTTGCACCAGAACCACCTCCATATTAGTTCTGCGACCGATAGAAACGACTGCATGTGGGCCTTGTGCCAACTACTGTTATATTGTAAATAAATAAATAAAAATATTTTTGTGTATGTTTTGTTTTGCACATATAGTTCTGGCTACACATACTTCATTGCACACCTGTACTGTTATGCTAACATATTGTTCATTCTATATGGTTCATTCTATATTGAATTGATGTTGATAATCTTTTCTTTATATGGTTTTGAAGGTTAGGACATTTCGTGATAATCTCCTCCATTTCAGTTTGCTAGTTAGATGACATTACTATTTAATACACTTTTGGGATATGCGTTACAATTTCCGAGATAATTTGGTCGGGGTGAGCCAGGGGTCAGTTGCACCTGGATGCAGGATGTTTTTAGTTGCCTATGTGGATGTGATTAAATGAGCCCTCCCTTTGCTCACCGTCTTATAGCTTTATAGCTGAATAGGAGAATGTTTCCAGATGAGTTACAAGGATACATTCTGTAATTTAGATTTAAACCAGTTTGGAGTTCAGTCATTGACTAAATGAGAATCATGTGTCCAGGCTGGTTGTAGGTGACCTGGAGGTAGGTGGGAATATCCAGGCTGGGTGTAGGTGACCTGGAGGTAGGGGGGAATGTCCAGGCTGGTTGTAGGTGACCTTCAGGTGGGTGGGGATGTACAGGTTGGGTGTAAATGATGGGAGAGGGATTTAATGAGAGGTGAAGGGACATACACTGATCAGCCACAACATTAAACCATTGACAGTTGAAGTGAATAAAACCTGTCAAGGGATGGGATATTGGGCAGCAAGTGAACAGTCAGTTCTTGAATTTCATGTGTTGGTAGGAGGAAACATACTTAATGGGTGGAGGAAAAATGGACAAAGAAAAGGAGGAAAAATGGACAAGCGAAAAGATCTGAGTGACTTTGACAAGGACCATATAGCGATGACTTGACGACTGGGTTAGAGCATCTCCAAAAGGGCAAGTTTTGGAGGTGTTCCCGGTATGCAGTGGTTAGTACCTACCAAAAGTGGTGCAAGGAAGAAGAACTGGTGAACCAGCATCATGGTCATGGGCGCCCAAGGTTCATCTCCGATTTTAACCTTTCGATTGTAAGCTCACGAGCAGGGTCATCTACCTGTTGTATCGGTCTGTTCTTATTGTGTTTGTCTTTTTCCCAATTGTACAGAATATGTTGGCGTTTTATAAATGCCAGTAATACATAAATAAATTGATGCATGTGGGGAGTAAAAACTAGCCCGTCTGGTCCGATCACATAGATGAGCTACTGTAGCTCAAATTGCTGGAAAGCGTAATGCTGGCCATGATACAAGGTGTCAGAACATACAGTGCATCTCATACAGTCTACGTAGTTGCAGACCCGTCATAATGTGCCCTGTCCCCCTCCAAAAGTGCCTTTGATTGAGATGTGAGACTCAGAAGTGGACCATGGAGCAATGGAAGAAGGTTGCCTGGTCTGATGAATCATGGTTTCTTGTAGATCAGATGGGTGGCCGGGTGCATGAGCATTATTTACCTGGGAAAGAGATGGCAGATGTACTAGGGAAAGAGGGCAGGCTGGCAGAGGCAGTGTTATGCTCTTGGCATGTGGATGTTACCACGTTCCACTACCTAGACATTGTTGCAGACCATGTACATCCTTTATGGCAATCCTGAAGGCAGTGTCCTCTTTCAGCAGGATAATGCACCCTGCCACTCTACAATAATTCTTCAGTAATGGTTTGAGAAGCATGACAAAGAGTTCAAGGTGTTTCCTTGACCTCTACATTTCCCAGATCTCAATCCGAATGAGTTCCTGTGGGACGTGCTGAGACAATAAATCTGATCCATATAGGACCCACCTCGCAACTTGCAGGAATTAAAGTATCTGCTGCTAATGTCTTGGTACCAGATACCACAGGACACATTCAGAATGTTTGTGGAGTCCATGGCTCAACGTATCAGAGATAATATTAAGCAGTTGGTTTTCATGTTGTGGCTAATGAGTGTATATGTTAATGTCGATTCCATTAATACATATTATTTTATTAGTACTAAATGCTCCTGTAGATTATAGTATTGTGACTCCCAATATTTAAAATGTTTATGTTTTACTACATGGTAATACCATGTTTCTATGGATTGCTTGTATAATCTATATTCTTAGATTATCACTAGTTTTGCCTAATTTATGAATTTGTCTGATTTCAGACACTCTGAGTGTTTTTGTGATTACTTTTTTATTGAGCAATTTAGGAAGATGTTCACAGACATGCAACTATAGAACTAGACAGACTGTTACATCGACAGAGTAAAAGTACTCGTATAGGTCATCGATATTGATAAAGAAGAATATGAGGAACAGTACGTATACTAGAAGACGTAATATTTTATGAGAAAGGTGTCTGTCTCTATATACGGTGTCTATACAGAATCAGAGAGTTTAGGACAGAAAAGAAGATAATTCTGGACTCTGGCATTCATTATACAGGTAGCAGGACTCGGGACATTCAGGATACACAGAGCTGGTGGGAAACAACTAGACATAAATCACAAAACAAACAGGAAAAACTTGTGAGGTTCCACGGAATCGGAAGTGCCTGTAAAATAGGGGGGATTGGGGACAATTAACTAAATATTGCTCAAATAAACCCAAGGTCATGCCCCCCCCCCAGATCAGGCTGTGCCCCCCGTATTGAAAGTGAAGTTACTGCTCGCTGGGCTCCCTCCATGTTACTGAGAACCCAGCCCCTGAGCAGATCCACCTGCCTGTAAACACAGACACTGGAGGGAGGAGGAAGCAGGCTGTGCTCTCTGTGCACCACTCTCCTGCTCCCCCAGCAGAAACAAAGGGGAGACTTCCTGCAGGCTGGAGAATGGATCCTCCTCCACAGCACCAGCACAGGGATGGCTCACATGGAGCCTAAGGGGGCTGATCATATTGTGTATGTTTGTGTGTTTGTGTATAAACTGGTGTGAGTGACATTGTGTGTGTAGACTTTATTAAGAGTGTGTGTTATTGAGTGTGTCAGTGACGTTGTGTGTATACTTAATAATAGTGTGTGTTAGTGAGAGTGTGTGACATTGTGTATATACTTAATAATAGTGTGTGTTAGTGAGAGTGTGTCACATTGTGTGTATACTTAATAATAGTGTGTGTTAGTGAGAGTGTGTGACATTGTGTGTATACTTAAAAGTGTGTGTCAGTCATGTTGTGTGTATACTTAATAATCATGTGTGTTAGTGTGTGACATTGTGTGTATACATCAGTGAGAGTGTGTAAGTGACATTGTGTGCTTACTGAAGACTGTGTGAGTGACCATATGACCAATTATATTCATAATACATTTTATAGATTATAAGGAAAAAAATGTTTTACTTACAGTGATCCTGTAACATTAATTAAATTAAACCCATTACTATAAATTAAATCCAACAATATTATAAATAAAATCCCACCAAATGAATGAAAACATTATTATCACAACTATAAATTATATATTCAATGTAAAATGTATGTATTACAGACATCCCAACATGCAAAAATGCATTTCAGGGAGTGGCTTCACAAGCTACTGCGCAACCCCCGCGCATGTGTGCGCTCACTCTCCCTGCCCCCCCCCCCCCCCCCCACGCTTGCGCTCACTCCCCCCACCAACACACACAGACACATAGATACACGTACTGGCACATACACACTGACACAAAGATACACACATTGAAACGCACACTGGCACATACACTCAGATACACACATTAGCTCATACACTCAGATATACACACACACTGGCACTCAGATACACACACTGACGCATACACTCAGATACACACACTAAAGCACAGATACACACACTGAAACGCACACAGAGATACACATACTGGCACATATACTCAGATACACACACACACTGACGCATACACTCAGATACAAACACTAAAGCACAGATACACATACTGGTGCATACACTCAGATACACATACTGGTGCATACACTCAGATACACTCAGATACACATACTGGCACATACACTCAGATACACACACATATTGAGATGCACACAAGTCATACTTTATAGTTTTTTGCAGCCACCTTCCTGTTAGCTTACCTTTGTGTCCAGGAGGGTGGCTTGCTGAGAGTTATATTGCTGGCTGAGGCTGATGGGAGTGAGCTGCTCCAGCCCTTTCCTCTGCCTCCATGCTGCTGCCTCCTCCTGAGCGGCAGCTCTCTGTGAAGCAGGGAGGAAGTAATAGGCTGTCATCACTTCCTCCCTGCCAGCTGATATCACAGGGGCCCGGCTCTTAAAGGGCCAGCAAACCACAGGGCCCTTGTTTAATGAGTTCTATGGGGGCATTAGGGGGCGCAAATCATACACAATATAATGGAAATCACACACACATTAGATTGTGTGTGTGATTTCCGGGAGACTTGGGATGTCTGGTATTAGGCAGTATGTGTGTATGGGTGTATGTATTAGGCAATATATGTGAAAATATGTATGTATTGTGCAATATGTGTGTGCAGATAGATGTATTAGGCAGTATGTGTGTATGGATGTAGGCATTAGACAGTATGTGTGTATGGATGTAGGCATTAGGCAGTATGTGTGTATGGATGTAGGTATTAGGCAGTATGTGTGTATGGATGTATGTATTAGTCAGTGTGCATGTATGGGTGTATGTATTAGGCGGTATGTGTGTATAGATGTATGTATTTTTATGCAGTATGTGTGTATGATTGTAAGTATTAATCAGTGTGCATGTATGGGTGTATGTATTAGGCAATATGTGTGTATAGATGTATGTATTTTTATGCAGTATTGTGATGTAATTCCAGTAAAATACAAGTTTAGCAGGCTAAGATTGCCACAAGGCATATGTATGTATATGTGTTTGTAGTATCAGTTAGTTAATAACACGTAGCTAAGATACTGTCATCACTGTACTGACCAGGTGCAGGAATGTAAGAACTGGAATTACGCGTCCCTCTCCTTTGTATCAGATGAGCCACGTGGTTAGACCGGATGGATGAGTTTAGACTCTATTCATTAAATAGGTTAAGGGTATGTGTGGGTGTAGTTAATTGTGGGAGGAGCTACAGTGCTATATAAGGAATGTACTCTATGTATTCAGTACTCAGACTTTGCTGTATTTTGGTGACGCTAGTCCCTCTGAGTCCCGATCGGTGATCCAATAAAGAATCTCTTCCTTCCTGAAGAAACCTGTGTCCATCTCTCTGTGCTTGGCTTCCGTCAGTTTCTCCGGTATCATTTGGTGCATTGGCCGGGAAGCTCATCGTTCAACGGTAGCTGAGAGGCAGAGGCGTGAGACGGTCTATCTTTGCCCACGTTCTCTACGGCTGCACCCCTGAACTTCTGCGTGGACCTCCCTTCGTCTCGGCGCCACTGGTCTGTTGTCCAGGAGATCATCGGCCTCTACGTGAGAAGTGCTGGGGTGTCCCCGTCGATGAGTGTGAACTCAGGTTCAGGAACGAGGAGGTAAGATAACTGCTGTTTTAGACGGCAGGACCCGCTAGGGGTATACCGATTGTGCGGTAGGCCCAAAGGGGTTTTTGAATCTGTATCTGCCCCCTCTGTCGGAGGGAAGGAGCGAAGGCGCACCGCTCGATCGAACGCTCTTTAGTCAGACCGTTTGATTTGGTTAGTCAGGCGGGGTCCTGGTGTAAGATAGCCCTAGCCGGACACCGGTGTCTTGTCTAGACTAGCGTTCTAGGGTGTATATTACGTTCGCTAGGTCGGAGGGACCGGGAGACTAAGCGGCGCCTGTGTAAATTCGGTTCGCTAGTTCTCATCCTATCTGGGCTAAGTGGGAAGGCGTGTAAATTTGGAACCCACTAGACTTTTGATAGTACGACTAAGAGGCGCCTGTGTAAATTCGGATCTCTAGCTCGTTGTATAGTGCGACTAAGAGGCGCCTGTGTAAATTCGGTTCTCTAGCTCGCTATGTATATGTGGTGATTGGGCAGTGTGGCTAACCAAAACGGGTGTATATAGTTTTAGGTAGTCCATTCAAGGTACTGGCCAATAGTTTAGTTGGGAATTGTAAATGTGTTAACGATTGTTTTAGTAAAGTGTATATCTTGTTAGATAGCGCGAGCTCAGCCGTCTAGCGAGAGTGTTAATAGTGTGTTGCTGTATTATAGTGCACGGTACCATAACCCTGTATATTTACTGACATTATATAATAAGTACTAATCATTGTCGTCCATTGCATGTTTAACACCATAACCACTAATAATTGTATTGTGACCTTAACTTGTGCTTTGACCTATGCTAACCGTACTGTAACCGCTATTTGTAAAAGACGATGTTACTGGGGTGTGTTATAGACGGGTAATTCGTATATAGAGAATTATAGCGTGGGTGACTGTGTAGTTACGCCAAAGGGCATAATATTGATTATATAGTGACTGGTGTAGCAGCTGTGTGTGTACGGGAATTCCCTGAGTGTTTATTGTTATTGTGTACGTTTCACTTGGTAACCGTACCACGTGGTGCTGTTGCCAGAGGAAACGGGTGTGACTGTTGAATAGTACGCGTGTATAGTAATCGTTGTCGACGACGTTCCACTGTTAAATATGGGTGCGTCGCAGTCAACGATTCCGGATCCCTTAGGATGTATGGTTAAGAATTTTAAAAAGGGATTCAAAGTTTGTGATTTTGGGGTAAAGATGTCTCCTGTACGTTTGGTCACTTTGTGCACTAGGGAGTGGCCTACTTTGGTTGCGGCATGGCCGCCACGTGGCAGTTTGGATCCAACTCTGGTACAGCGCTTACACGTGGCTGTATCAGGTAGGCCTGAACTTTACGGCCAGTTTCCTTATATTGATTGTTGGAGACAGGCCGTAAATGACTCGCCAAAATGGCTCCGGACATGCCACGAGGAGCAGTGTCGCCTCATGGTAGCTAGGACTTGTTCGTCCACTAGGACTGGTGTTAGGCCCATTTTGGACACGCCCCCTGAGTCCGAGATCCCTTTGCCGCCCCCTTACTTTCCGGTAAGAGGAAGTGACGCAAATACAGGAAGTCCTGTAACCCTTCCCTCATTACCCTCATCCACTTCCGCTTCCTCCTCCAGTGCAGGATCCACCCCCCCTCGTACTAAATCCCCCCTTCCGGAACCAGATAGACCAACCTCCATTAGAAACGAATATCCTGATTTGGCGCCACTTCAGACTTCCGGTCAAGCTTCATCTAGCTCGGCCCGAAGTGTTCTATTTACCACCTTTTCCCAAAACCAACCTCCCACATCCCCATACCCTATCTCTCCCCGACCGGAACCCATGACTGACGCCCCTCCACGTAGCCCCATACAGACCCGACAGTTGACCGGTGCCCAACAATTGAGACACTATCAGATGCCTCTTCGTCTGAATCCCGGGTCAGCCTATATTAATGCCGCAGGTCAAATGGCACAAGCTGACCCTGTCTTCGTATATGTTCCCTTCACTACAACCGATCTTTTAAACTGGAAGACCCACAATTCCTCGTATACTGAGAAACCACAAGCCATGACTGATCTGTTCACCTCAATAGTACAGACGCATAATCCGACATGGGCTGATTGCCAGCAGTTACTAATGACTTTATTTAACAATGAGGAAAGGACAAGAATAAATCAAGCAGCCATTAAAGCATTAGAAGATAGAGCCCGTGCTTTGAATCAAGCTAATCCAGCAGCATGGGCCGCAACACATTATCCCAACACTGATCCCGATTGGAACGTAAATGGTGCTGATATGGTTCAACTCAGAGCCTATAGAGACGCTATAATTGCTGGCATGAAAGCCGGAGGAAAGAAAGCCATTAACATGTCGAAGACAGTTGAGGTGATCCAGAAAAGCGATGAAGCGCCCAGTGTCTTTTATGACCGATTATTGGAGGCGTACCGCTTGTACACCCCCTTTAATCCGGAAGACGCAGACAATTCCCGAATGGTTAACTCCGCCTTTGTCAGCCAAGCTTACGGAGATATTAAGCGCAAGCTACAAAAGTTAGAAGGGTTTGCAGGTATGTCAATCTCCCAACTAATGGAGGTAGCTAATAAGGTCTATATGAATAGGGAAACAGAAAGCAAGAAAGAGGAGGAGCGCAAGATGCGTAAAAAGGCTGATATGCTAGCGGTAGCGATCGCAGGCGTAGATAAACGGGGCCCAGATAGAGGCAATAATAGATGGAGTAGGGAGCCTTTGAGTAGGGATCAGTGTGCGTATTGCAAGGAAGAAGGGCATTGGAGGAACGAATGTCCGCAAAGAGAGCAGTACGAGAGAGACCAACCCAGGGCAGGCTACGGAAACTTTAGAGGCAGAGCGAGAGGTAGAGGAGGCCCCGGAGGGAGTAATGGGTATAGAGGGAGTAATGGGAACAGAGGAAGTGTTAGGGAAGATAGGTATATTCCAGCAGCGCAAAGGTCCCGCGATAGAGAAGGTAGGGACTTCGTAGGATTGGCTGACACGGTCATGGAGGACTATTGATACCGACCGGGCTCCATCCCCCTTGGTCGAGCGGAGCCTATGGTCGATGTATCAATAGGGGGAAAGAGGAGTGCGTTCATGATCGACACTGGTGCTGAACATTCAGTGGTGACTAATCTAGTTGCTCCTCCATCTGGAAGGACTATTACTGTGATAGGAGCAACTGGAAGAAGTGCTGAAAGACCGGTTCTTAAAAGTCGACTCTGTACATTGGGAGGCCACGTAGTAAAACACCAATTCCTTTATATGCCTGAATGTCCAGTCCAATTGCTGGGACGTGATATGCTATCCAAATTACAAGCGCAGATTACGTTCCTACCAGATGGAACAACATCCTTAAAGTTTAATGGACCTTCAGGTATTATGACTTTATCCGTACCAAAGGAAGAAGAGTGGCGACTTTATACAGTGTTGACTAGCCAAAACCCTAGGAGTGATGAGACATTGTTTAACATACCAGGAGTTTGGGCAGAGAACAACCCACCAGGACTGGCCCGCAATATTCCACCAATAAAAATTGAACTGAAACATGGGGTTTATCCAGTGAGCCTAAGACAATATCACATTCCGCAGAAGGCTAAGAAGAACATCCAATCCTATCTGGATAAGTTCATACGGTATGGTATCCTAAAATTCTGTACTTCCCCCTGGAACACCCCATTGCTGCCTGTTCAAAAGCCCGGCACAGATGAGTATCGACCTGTGCAGGACTTAAGAGCAGTCAATGATGCGGTTGTTAGTATACATCCAGTTGTACCCAATCCATATAACCTGCTTGCTTTAATTCCGGGCGGGGCTACTTACTTCACAGTCTTAGATCTCAAAGATGCCTTCTTTTGCCTCCGAATTGCCGCAGAAAGTCAATGTATTTTCGCTTTCCAGTGGGAGAACGCTGTAACGGGCTCAAAACGCCAAATGACTTGGACAAGACTGCCCCAAGGGTTTAAAAATTCACCTACCCTATTTGGTTCAGCCCTAAGTCAAGATCTATTGGATTTCGAGTCCATCCCAGGAGAGTGTGTATTGTTACAATATGTAGATGACTTGTTGATAGCAGCAGTTACAAAAGAAATCTGTCAGCAAGCAACGCACGATCTACTACACATTCTCTGGAAGGCAGGATACAAGGTGTCTAGAAAGAAGGCTCAGTTGTGTTTGCCAACTGTCAAGTATCTAGGATTCCATATCTCTGAAGGTCAAAGAATTATGGGGCCAGAGAGAAAAGAAGCTGTCTGCCAAATACCAATACCCAAGAATAGAAGACAAGTGCGAGAATTCTTGGGGGCAGCAGGCTTCTGTAGGATATGGATTCCCAGCTATGCGATACTAGCAAAACCTCTGTACGCAGCTATCAAAGGTACAGAGCACGACCCCTTCTTATGGACCCAAGAACAGCAAACGGCATTTGAAGATGTGAAGAAGGCTTTGATGAGTGCCCCAGCATTAGGTCTACCTGATCACACACGACCATTCTACTTATATGTACACGAGCAAAGAAGAATGGCTGTGGGAGTATTGACACAGTACTTGGGATCATGGCAAAGACCTGTTGCCTACATGTCTAAGCAACTGGATGCAGTGGCCAGCGGACTTCCACCTTGTCTAAGAGCCGTAGCTGCAGCCGCCCTGCTAGTAGCTGAAGCCGATAAACTCACTCTGGGTCAAGAACTTTATGTACGAGTCCCACATGCAGTACAGACGTTGTTGGATTACAAAGGAAATCATTGGTTTAGTAACAGCCGTATGACCAAGTATCAAGCAATGTTGTGTGAAAACCCAAGAGTGCATTTAGAGACTGTAAACACCTTAAATCCAGCTACCCTTTTGCCACAACCTACTGAAAGTCAACATGATTGTTTGGAAGTAATGGATGAAGTATTCTCAAGTAGACCAGATCTTCGTGATTTTCCCATCCAGAACCCCGATGTTCAATATTACACCGACGGCAGTAGTTATGTGAAAGAAGGGATCCGCTATGCAGGATATGCAGTGACAACAATAGACAAGGTGATAGAAGCTCGGCCACTGGCGAAAGGAACATCAGCACAAAAGGCAGAATTAATAGCACTAACACGAGCGTTACAATTGGCTGAAGGTTTAAGAGTAAATATCTATACGGACTCTAAGTATGCGTTTTTAACCACTCATGCCCACGGAGCTTTGTATAAAGAAAGAGGACTACTGAATTCAGAAGGCAAAGAAATCAAGTACGCAGCCGAAATCCTACAACTATTGGAAGCAGTGTGGGAGCCGAAAGAAGTCGGTATCATACATTGTCGAGCGCATCTGAGAGGAGATGGTGATGTAACCAAAGGAAATCGGATGGCAGATAGTGCAGCTAAGCGTGCTGCTGAATCAGGAAGACAGGAGTATGTAGGGCATATAGCTGCTCTTATACCAACTCCACTGTCCCAATGGACTCCAGTTTATACAGCTCAAGAAGAGGAGTGGTTAAAGACTGAACCGGGAAAGTATCTGGAGAACAAGTGGTATCAGCTAGAAGATGGAAGAATAGTTATACCAGCATCGCTAGCGGTAGAAATTGTCCAAAATTATCACAACGGGACACATTCTGGGAGAGACAGTACTGAAGAATCTCTTAGAAAACATTTCTACATACCAAGATTGTCCAACTTGACTCAGGCCATTGTACGCAGATGTGTAACGTGTGCTAAGAATAATGCAAGACAAGGACCAGTAAAGCCACCAGGAGTTCAGTTTATGGGGGGACTCCCCATGTCCGATCTACAAATAGACTTTACAGTGATGCCTAAGTCGGGTGGACATCGTTACCTGCTGGTAATTGTGTGCACCTATTCAGGCTGGGTAGAAGCATGTCCTACTCGTACAGAGAAAGCAGGAGAAGTTGTGAGATTCCTGCTACGAGAAATAATACCCCGATATGGACTACCCTGTTCTATAGGATCGGACAATGGTCCAGCTTTTGTTCATCAGTGCCTACAACAACTGACTCATATGCTTGGTATAAAGTGGAGGCTTCATACTGCATATAGACCCCAGAGTTCTGGTAAGGTAGAGAGAATGAATAGAACTATAAAGAACCAGTTGGCTAAAATGTGTCAGGAAACCCAACTTAAGTGGAACGTTCTCTTACCTATAGCCTTATTGCGAATCCGCAGTACCCCTACCAGAAGGATGGGCCTCTCTCCTTTTGAAATCATGTATGGGCGACCACCTCCCGTACTTGGTAACTTAAGGGGGGACTTGAGTCAGTTGGGAGAAGGAATTACTCGGCAGCAGGTTGTAGAGTTGGGTAAGACTATGGAGGAGGTACAGAAATGGGTACAAGATAGATTACCTGTGAATATTTATCCCCCTGTTCATAGTTATCATCCAGGAGATCAAGTGTGGATTAAAGAGTGGAATAATGTACCGTTAGGGCCCAAGTGGAGAGGTCCTTATGTTGTTCTTTTGTCTACCCCTACAGCGATAAAAGTAGCAGAAGTGACTCCGTGGATACATCACTCCAGGGTTAAACCAGCAGCAGTCGATTCTTGGCAAGTTACAGCAGATCCAGAGAATCCCTGCAAGATCCGGTTAAAACGCACTACTCAGTCGGAGTAACGAGGAATTATTGTGGATTACAAATTTTATTGTTACAGGTGTGAGTGAGAAGGCCATAATAAAGCCTGTCCGCTTACCATCACATAGTGTATAAGCCAGGAAAGTCTCGAAGGGACACCTGTGAAGATGAGCAGAACTCCATTCCCTGCAGCCCCTCACATCCTGGAAGCTGAGGCGCCATCGCACGGACGAAGACTGAGGATGACGGCGAAAGATGTGCTTTTGATAGTGTTTATTTATATGTGTTTTTATATTCAGGAAGGAAGAGGTACCGACACTCCTAGCTGTGAGGTATGCATTAAGACTACGAGAACAGGTAACCATATTTCCCAAACCCTAATTTGGCATTCACAATACGAATGTAAAGGAGATGTATCGAGATGTAGATACTTAAATATAGATTATAGTGTGTGCCATTTAAGAGTAGGAGAACCTAAGTGCTTCAGTCCGGAGTATCAGCCTCGTACAATCTGGTTGACTCTCAGGAATGGAGATCCTCAGGGGACCCTAATTAATAAAACGGTGTTAGAATCCGTACATTCTTCGGGTGTTCTGCTATTTGATGCGTGTAAAGCGATATCGAGTGGTAGAAAGCCGTGGAATGTATGTGGGGATCTTAGATGGGAGAGGACGTATGGGTCTAACGATAAATATATTTGTCCCAGTAGCAAAAATAAATATGTAAGTCCTAGATGCCCAAATAGAGATTATAACTTTTGCCCATATTGGTCTTGTGTGGGGTGGGCAACTTGGGGACAGACAGTAGACAAAGACATGATAGTGACTAAGTTGCCGACTAGCCCTTATTGTAAGTCTATGGAATGCAACCCAGTCCATATACTCATTAATAACCCCGACAAGTTCTTAGATAAGTATGGAAATTTATTTGGGTTTCAAATATACGGGACGGGTTTAGATCCTGGGACATTATTGTTTATAGGAATAGAGACTGATACGGTATCCTCCCAGACTCATCAAGTATACCATTCCTTTTACGAAGAGATGAGTATAGATAATAAGATCCCCCATAATGCTAAAAACCTGTTCATCGATTTAGCTGAAAGTATTGCCGGTAGTCTTAATGTTACCAACTGCTATGTGTGTGGAGGTACTAACATGGGAGACCAATGGCCTTGGGAAACAAAGGAGGTAATGTCCGGTTCTGAGGCAGTTGACCAATTAATATCTACACAAGCCGATTATCATATGAGTGTTAGAGGTAAATCTGAGTGGAGATTAAAGACCTCCATCATAGGTTATGTTTGCATAGCAAGGAAAGGAATAATGTATAATACTTCTGTAGGAGAATTAACTTGTCTAGGGCAAAAAGCTTATGATGATGATACAAAGAATACAACTTGGTGGTCGGCTTCAAATGTCTCAGAACCATCTAACCCGTTTGCTAGATATGCCAATTTAAAGGATGTGTGGTTTGATCTATCCATCACATCTACTTGGAGAGCCCCAGCAAATTTGTACTGGATCTGTGGTAAGAAAGCCTATTCGGAGCTGCCACAGGACTGGGAAGGGGCATGTGTGTTGGGTATGCTCAAACCATCCTTCTTCTTGTTACCGATTGAAACAGGTGAGACTTTAGGTGTTAAAGTGTATGATGTGAATCATAGGAAGAAAAGGGGACCCATAGAGATAGGCGCCTGGGAAGATGATGAATGGCCTCCCCAGCGTATTATAGATTACTATGGGCCAGCCACGTGGGCTGAGGATGGTACCTTTGGTTATAGAACCCCTATTTATATGCTCAACCGTATTATAAGATTACAGGCGGTGGTTGAGATTATCACAAATGAGACATCACAAGCGCTCAATCTTCTAGCGAAGCATAACACCAGGATGAGGACAGCAGTCTACCAAAATAGATTAGCCTTGGATTACCTTTTGGCAGTAGAGGGAGGTGTATGTGGGAAGTTTAACCTAAGTAATTGCTGTCTTCAAATAGATGACGAAGGGCAAGCAATAGCTGAGCTTACTAGCCATATGGTTAAACTAGCGCATGTGCCTACTCAGGTATGGAAAGGGTACAATCCAAGTAGTTGGTTTGGTAGCTGGTATGAGTGGTTTGGAGGGCTTAAGGCAGTGGTAGGTGGAGTCCTACTGATTTTACTGTTGTGTCTACTCCTACCGTGTCTTATACCCTTAGTAGTTAGGTCTGTGCAAAGCCTGATAGGAAGTATAGCAGAGAGGAAGGCTGCTGCACAGATAATGGCGATATATAAGTATAAGGCTCTAGATCAGGGAGAACCAATGCAAGAAGATGAATGTTGAAGATTCACATCATAAGATAAGTCTGGTCTGGTTCATGGTAACCTGAGGTATATGCAAACCAAGGTTAAGTGATGCCTCAAGTAATTGTGAAATATCAGAGGCATCAAAGGGGGGAATGTGATGTAATTCCAGTAAAATACAAGTTTAGCAGGCTAAGATTGCCACAAGGCATATGTATGTATATGTGTTTGTAGTATCAGTTAGTTAATAACACGTAGCTAAGATACTGTCATCACTGTACTGACCAGGTGCAGGAATGTAAGAACTGGAATTACGCGTCCCTCTCCTTTGTATCAGATGAGCCACGTGGTTAGACCGGATGGATGAGTTTAGACTCTATTCATTAAATAGGTTAAGGGTATGTGTGGGTGTAGTTAATTGTGGGAGGAGCTACAGTGCTATATAAGGAATGTACTCTATGTATTCAGTACTCAGACTTTGCTGTATTTTGGTGACGCTAGTCCCTCTGAGTCCCGATCGGTGATCCAATAAAGAATCTCTTCCTTCCTGAAGAAACCTGTGTCCATCTCTCTGTGCTTGGCTTCCGTCAGTTTCTCCGGTATCAGTATGTGTGTATGATTGTAAGTATTAATCAGTGTGCATGTATGGGTGTATGTATTAGGCAATATGTGTGTATAGATGTATGTGTGTATGGATGTATGTATTAGGCAGTATGTGTGTATGGATGTATGTATTAGTCAGTGTGCATGTATGGGTGGATGTATTAGGCAATATATGTGAAAAGATGTATGTATTGTGCAATATGTGTGTGCAGATAGATGTATTAGGCAGTATGTGTGTATAGATGTAGGCATTAGACAGTATGTGTGTATGGATGTAGGTATTAGGCAGTATGTGTGTATGGATGTAAGCATTAGGCAGTATGTGTGTATGGATGTAGGTATTAGGCAGTATGTGTGTATGGATGTATGTATTAGTCAGTGTGCATGTATGGGTGTATGTATTAGGCGGTATGTGTGTATAGATGTATGTATTGTGCAATATGTGTGTGCAGATAGATGTATTAGGCAGTATGTGTGTATAGATGTATGCATTTTTATGCAGTATGTGTGTATGATTGTAAGTATTAATCAGTGTGCATGTATGGGTGTATGTATTAGGCAATATGTGTGTATAGATGTATGTATTTTTATGCAGTATGTGTGTATGATTGTAAGTATTAATCAGTGTGCATGTATGGGTGTATGTATTAGGCAATATGTGTGTATAGATGTATGTGTGTATGGATGTATGTATTAGGCAGTATGTGTGTATGGATGCATGTATTAGTCAGTGTGCATGTATGGGTGGATGTATTAGGCAATATATGTGAAAATATGTATGTATTGTGTAATATGTGTGTGCAGATAGATGTATTAGGCAGTATGTGTGTATAGATGTAAGCATTAGGCAGTATGTGTGTATGGATGTAGTTATTAGGCAGTATGTGTGTATGGATGTATGTATTAGTCAGTGTGCATGTATGGGTGTATGTATTAGGCGGTATGTGTGTATAGATGTATGTATTGTGCAATATGTGTGTGCAGATAGATGTATTAGGCAGTATGTGTGTATAGATGTATGCATTTTTATGCAGTATGTGTGTATGAAGTATTAATCAGTGTGCATGTATGGGTGTATGTATTAGGCAATATGTGTGTATAGATGTATGTGTGTATGGATGTATGTATTAGGCAGTGTGCGTGTGTGGGTGTGTATGTATTAGGCAATATGTGTGCAGGGGCAGAGCAAACAGAGAGGAGCAGAGCAAGCAGAGAGGAGCAAGAGCAGAGCAAGTAGAGAGGAGCAGATCAAGCAGAGAGGAGCAGAGCAAGTCGAGAGTAGCGGAGCAGAGGAAGCAGAGAGGAGCTGAGCAGAGCATGCAAATAGAAGCATAGCATGCAGAGAGGAGGCAGAGCAGAGCAAGCAGAGAGGAGCAGAGCAAAAAGAGAGGAGCAGAACAAGCAAGCAGAGAGGAGCAGGTTCTGAGAAAAGTGAATTAATTGCCGTGATTACAGCGAGTGGGTGTGAGTGTGACAAAAGGTTACTTACTCCTGATTGCAGACAGTGAGTGGTATGACCGTGACACTTACCCCTGATTGCAGTCAGAGAGTGGTATGACAGTGGCACTTACCCCTGATTGCAGTCAGTGAGTGGTATGACAGTGGCACTTATTTCTGATTGCAGTCAGTGAGTGGTATGACAGTGGCACTTACCCCTGATTGCAGACAGTGAGTGGTATGACAGTGACACTTACCCCTGATTGCAGTCAGTGAGTGGTATGACAGTGGCACTCACCCCTGATTGCAGACAGTGAGTGGTATGACAGTGACACTTACCCCTGATTGCAGACAGTGAGTGGTATGACAGTGGCACTTACTCCTGATTGCAGACAGTGAGTGATATGACAGTGACACTTACTCCTGATTGCAGACAGTGAGTGGTATGACAGTGGCACTTACTCCTGATTGCAGGCAGTGAGGGGTATGACAGTGGCACTTACTCCTGATTGCAGACAGTGAGTGGTATGACCGTGACACTTACCCCTGATTGCAGACAGTGAGTGGTATGACAGTGACACTTACCCCTGATTGCAGACAGTGAGTGGTATGACAGTGGCACTTACTCCTGATTGCAGACAGTGAGTGGTATGACAGTGGCACTTACTCCTGATTGCAGACAGTGAGTGGTATGACAGTGGCACTTACTCCTGATTGCAGTCAGTGAGGGGTATGACAGTGGCACTTACTCCTGATTGCAGACAGTGAGTGGTATGACAGTGGCACTTACCCCTGATTGCAGTCAGTGAGTGGTATGACCATGACACTTACCCCTGATTGCAGACAGTGAGTGGTATGACAGTGGCACTTACCCCTGATTGCAGACAGTGAGTGGTATGACAGTGACACTTACTCCTGATTGCAGACAGTGAGTGGTATGACAGTGGCACTTACTCCTGATTGCAGACAGTGAGTGGTATGACAGTGGCACTTACTCCTGATTGCAGACAGTGAGTGGTATGACAGTGGCACTTACTCCTGATTGCAGACAGTGAGTGGTATGACAGTGACACTTACCTCTGATTGCAGACAGTGAGTGGTATGACAGTGACACTTACTCCTGATTGCAGACAGTGAGTGGTATGACAGTGACACTTACTCCTGATTGCAGACAGTGAGTGGTATGACAGTGGCACTTACTCCTGATTGCAGACAGTGAGTGGTATGACAGTGACACTTACTCCTGATTGCAGACAGTGAGTGGTATGACAGTGACACTTACTCCTGATTGCAGACAGTGAGTGGTATGACAGTGACACTTACTCCTGATTGCAGACAGTGAGTGGTATGACAGTGGCACTTACCCCTGATTGCAGACAGTGAGTGGTATGACAGTGACACTTACCCCTGATTGCAGACAGTGAGTGGTATGACAGTGACACTTACTCCTGATTGCAGACAGTGAGTGGTATGACAGTGACACTTACTCCTGATTGCAGACAGTGAGTGGTATGACAGTGGCACTTACCCCTGATTGCAGACAGTGAGTGGTATGACAGTGGCACTTACCCCTGATTGCAGACAGTGAGTGGTATGACAGTGACACTTACCCCTGATTGCAGACAGTGAGTGGTATGACAGTGACACTTACTCCTGATTGCAGACAGTGAGTGGTATGACAGTGGCACTTACTCCTGATTGCAGTCAGTGAGTGGTATGACAGTGGCACTTATTTCTGATTGCAGACAGTGAGGGGTATGACAGTGGCACTTACCCCTGATTGCAGACAGTGAGTGGTATGACAGTGGCACTTACTCCTGATTGCAGTCAGTGAGTGGTATGACAGTGGCACTTACTCCTGATTGCAGTCAGTGAGTGGTATGATAGTGGCACTTACTCCTGATTGCAGACAGTGAGTGGTATGACAGTGGCACTTACTCCCAATTACAGACAGTGAGTGGTATGACAGTGGCACTTACTCCTGATTGCAGACAGTGAGTGGTATGACAGTGACACTTACCCCTGATTGCAGAGAGTGAGTGGTATGACAGTGGCACTTACTCCTGATTGCAGACAGTGAGTGGTATGACAGTGGCACTTACTCCTGATTGCAGACAGTGAGTGGTATGACAGTGGCACTTACCCCTGATTGCAGACAGTGAGTGGTATGACAGTGGCACTTACCCCTGATTGCAGACAGTGAGTGGTATGACAGTGGCACTTACTCCTGATTGCAGTCAGTGAGTGGTATGACAGTGGCACTTACTCCTGATTGCAGACAGTGAGTGGTATGACAGTGACACTTACCCCTGATTGCAGTCAGTGAGTGGTATGACAGTGGCACTTACTCCTGATTGCAGACAGTGAGTGGTATGACAGTGACACTTACCCCTGATTGCAGAGAGTGAGTGGTATGACAGTGGCACTTACCCCTGATTGCAGACAGTGAGTGGTATGACAGTGACACTTACCCCTGATTGCAGAGAGTGAGTGGTATGACAGTGGCACTTACCCCTGATTGCAGACAGTGAGTGGTATGACAGTGGCACTTACTCCTGATTGCAGACAGTGAGTGGTATGACAGTGACACTTACCCCTTATTGCAGAGAGTGAGTGGTATGACAGTGGCACTTACCCCTGATTGCAGACAGTGAGTGGTTTGACAGTGACACTTACCCCTGATTGCAGATAGTGAGTGGTATGACAGTGGCACTTGCCCCTGATTGCAGACAGTGAGTGATATGACAGTGGCACTTACTCCTGATTGCAGTCAGTGAGTGGTATGACAGTGGCACTTACTCCTGATTGCAGACAGTGAGTGGTATGACAGTGACACTTACCCCTGATTGCAGTCAGTGAGTGGTATGACAGTGGCACTTACTCCTGATTGAAGACAGTGAGTGGTATGACAGTGACACTTACCCCTGATTGCAGAGAGTGAGTGGTATGACAGTGACACTTACCCCTGATTGCAGACAGTGAGTGGTATGACAGTGGCACTTACCCCTGATTGCAGACAGTGAGTGGTATGACAGTGACACTTACCACTGATTGCAGACAGTGAGTGGTATGACAGTGACACTTACTCCTGATTGCAGACAGTGAGTGGTATGACAGTGACACTTACTCCTGATTGCAGACAGTGAGTGGTATGACAGTGGCACTTACTCCTGATGGCAGACAGTGAGTGGTATGACAGTGGCACTTACTCCTGATTGCAGACAGTGAGTGGTATGACAGTGGCACTTACTCCTGATTACAGACAGTGAGTGGTATGACAGTGGCACTTACTCCTGATTGCAGACAGTGAGTGGTATGACAGTGACACTTACCCCTGATTGCAGAGAGTGAGTGGTATGACAGTGGCACTTACTCCTGATTGCAGACAGTGAGTGGTATGACAGTGGCACTTACTCCTGATTGCAGACAGTGAGTGGTATGACAGTGGCACTTACCCCTGATTGCAGACAGTGAGTGGTATGACAGTGGCACTTACCCCTGATTGCAGACAGTGAGTGGTATGACAGTGGCACTTACTCCTGATTGCAGTCAGTGAGTGGTATGACAGTGGCACTTACTCCTGATTGCAGACAGTGAGTGGTATGACAGTGACACTTACCCCTGATTGCAGTCAGTGAGTGGTATGACAGTGGCACTTACTCCTGATTGCAGACAGTGAGTGGTATGACAGTGACACTTACCCCTGATTGCAGAGAGTGAGTGGTATGACAGTGGCACTTACCCCTGATTGCAGACAGTGAGTGGTATGACAGTGACACTTACCCCTGATTGCAGAGAGTGAGTGGTATGACAGTGGCACTTACCCCTGATTGCAGACAGTGAGTGGTATGACAGTGGCACTTACTCCTGATTGCAGACAGTGAGTGGTATGACAGTGACACTTACCCCTTATTGCAGAGAGTGAGTGGTATGACAGTGGCACTTACCCCTGATTGCAGACAGTGAGTGGTTTGACAGTGACACTTACCCCTGATTGCAGATAGTGAGTGGTATGACAGTGGCACTTGCCCCTGATTGCAGACAGTGAGTGATATGACAGTGGCACTTACTCCTGATTGCAGTCAGTGAGTGGTATGACAGTGGCACTTACTCCTGATTGCAGACAGTGAGTGGTATGACAGTGACACTTACCCCTGATTGCAGTCAGTGAGTGGTATGACAGTGGCACTTACTCCTGATTGAAGACAGTGAGTGGTATGACAGTGACACTTACCCCTGATTGCAGAGAGTGAGTGGTATGACAGTGACACTTACCCCTGATTGCAGACAGTGAGTGGTATGACAGTGGCACTTACCCCTGATTGCAGACAGTGAGTGGTATGACAGTGACACTTACCACTGATTGCAGACAGTGAGTGGTATGACAGTGACACTTACTCCTGATTGCAGACAGTGAGTGGTATGACAGTGACACTTACTCCTGATTGCAGACAGTGAGTGGTATGACAGTGACACTTACCCCTGATTGCAGACAGTGAGTGGTATGATAGTGGCACTTACTCCTGATTGCAGACAGTGAGTGGTATGACAGTGACACTTACTCCTGATTGCAGTCAGTGAGTGGTATGACAGTGGCACTTACTCCTGATTGCAGTCAGTGAGTGGTATGACAGTGGCACTTATTTCTGATTGCAGACAGTGACGGGTATGACAGTGGCACTTACCCCTGATTGCAGACAGTGAGTGGTATGACAGTGGCACTTACTCCTGATTGCAGTCAGTGAGTGGTATGATAGTGGCACTTACTCCTGATTGCAGACAGTGAGTGGTATGACAGTGGCACTTACTCCTGATTGCAGACAGTGAGTGGTATGACAGTGGCACTTACTCCTGATTGCAGACAGTGAGTGGTATGACAGTGACACTTACCCCTGATTGCAGAGAGTGAGTGGTATGACAGTGGCACTTACTCCTGATTGCAGACAGTGAGTGGTATGACAGTGGCACTTACTCCTGATTGCAGACAGTGAGTGGTATGACAGTGGCACTTACCCCTGATTGCAGACAGTGAGTGGTATGACAGTGGCACTTACTCCTGATTGCAGTCAGTGAGTGGTATGACAGTGGCACTTACTCCTGATTGCAGACAGTGAGTGGTATGACAGTGACACTTACCCCTGATTGCAGTCAGTGAGTGGTATGACAGTGGCACTTACTCCTGATTGCAGACAGTGAGTGGTATGACAGTGACACTTACCCCTGATTGCAGAGAGTGAGTGGTATGACAGTGGCACTTACCCCTGATTGCAGACAGTGAGTGGTATGACAGTGACACTTACCCCTGATTGCAGAGAGTGAGTGGTATGACAGTGGCACTTACCCCTGATTGCAGTCAGTGAGTGGTATGACAGTGGCACTTACTCCTGATTGCAGACAGTGAGTGGTATGACAGTGACACTTACCCCTGATTGCAGAGAGTGAGTGGTATGACAGTGGCACTTACCCCTGATTGCAGACAGTGAGTGGTATGACAGTGGCACTTACCCCTGATTGCAGATAGTGAGTGGTATGACAGTGGCACTTGCCCCTGATTGCAGACAGTGAGTGATATGACAGTGGCACTTACTCCTGATTGCAGTCAGTGAGTGGTATGACAGTGGCACTTACTCCTGATTGCAGACAGTGAGTGGTATGACAGTGACACTTACCCCTGATTGCAGTCAGTGAGTGGTATGACAGTGGCACTTACTCCTGATTGCAGACAGTGAGTGGTATGACAGTGACACTTACCCCTGATTGCAGAGATTGAGTGGTATGACAGTGACACTTACCCCTGATTGCAGACAGTGAGTGGTATGACAGTGACACTTACCCCTGATTGCAGACAGTGAGTGGTATGACAGTGACACTTACCCCTGATTGCAGATAGTGAGTGGTATGACAGTGGCACTTGCCCCTGATTGCAGACATTGAGTGGTATGACAGTGGCACTTACCCCTGATTGCAGACAGTGAGCGGTATGACAGTGACATTTACCCCTGATTGCAGACAGTGAGTGATATGACAGTGACATTTACCCCTGATTGCAGACAGTGAGTGGTATGACAGTGGCACTTACCCCTGATTGCAGACAGTGAGTGGTATGACAGTGGCACTTACTCCTGATTGCAGACAGTGAGTGGTATGACAGTGGCACTTACTCCTGATTGCAGACAGTGAGTGGTATGACAGTGGCACTTACTCCTGATTGCAGACAGTGAGTGGTATGACAGTGGCACTTACTCCTGATTGCAGACAGTGAGTGGTATGACAGTGGCACTTACTCCTGATTGCAGACAGTGAGTGGTATGACAATGGCACTTACTCCTGATTGCAGACAGTGAGTGGTATGACAGTGGCACTTACTCCTGATTGCAGACAGTGAGTGGTATGACAATGGCACTTACTCCTGATTGCAGACAGTGAGTGGTATGACAGTGGCACTTACTCCTGATTGCAGACAGTGAGTGGTATGACAGTGACACTTACCCCTGATTGCAGACAGTGAGTGGTATGACAGTGGCACTTACTCCTGATTGCAGACAGTGAGTGGTATGACAGTGACACTTACTCCTGATTGCAGTCAGTGAGGGGTATGACAGTGGCACTTACTCCTGATTGCAGACAGTGAGTTGTATGACAGTGACACTTACTCCTGATTGCAAACAGTGAGTGGTATGATAATGGCACTTACTCCTGATTGCAAACAGTGAGTGGTATGATAATGGCACTTACTCCTGATTGCAGACAGTGAGTGGTGTGACAGTGACACTTACTCCTGATTGCAGACATTGAGTGGTATGAAAGTGGCACTTACCCCTGATTGCA
Organism: Pelobates fuscus; assembly: GCF_036172605.1. NCBI lineage: Eukaryota > Metazoa > Chordata > Amphibia > Anura > Pelobatidae > Pelobates > Pelobates fuscus. The sequence goes on along the minus strand of NC_086329.1, from coordinate 102,406,397 downwards.
GTCAGTGAGTGGTATGACAGTGGCACTTACTCCTGATTGCAGACAGTGAGTGGTATGACAGTGGCACTTACTCCTGATTGCAGACAGTGAGTGGTATGACAGTGGCACTTACTCCTGATTGCAGACAGTGAGTGGTATGACAGTGACACTTACTCCTGATTGCAGACAGTGAGTGGTATGACAGTGGCACTTACTCCTGATTGCAGACAGTGAGTGGTATGACAGTGACACTTACTCCTGATTGCAGACAGTGAGTGGTATGACAGTGGCACTTACTCCTGATTGCAGACAGTAAGTGGTATGACAGTGGCACTTACTCCTGATTGCAGACAGTGAGTGGTATGACAGTGGCACTTACTCCTGATTGCAGACAGTGAGTGGTATGACAGTGACACTTACCCCTGATTGCAGACAGTGAGTGGTATGACAGTGGCACTTACTCCTGATTGCAGACAGTGAGTGGTATGACAGTGACACTTACTCCTGATTGCAGATAGTGAGTGGTATGACAGTGGCACTTGCCCCTGATTGCAGACAGTGAGTGATATGACAGTGGCACTTACTCCTGATTGCAGTCAGTGAGTGGTATGACAGTGGCACTTACTCCTGATTGCAGACAGTGAGTGGTATGACAGTGACACTTACCCCTGATTGCAGTCAGTGAGTGGTATGACAGTGGCACTTACTCCTGATTGCAGACAGTGAGTGGTATGACAGTGACACTTACCCCTGATTGCAGAGATTGAGTGGTATGACAGTGACACTTTCCCCTGATTGCAGACAGTGAGTGGTATGACAGTGACACTTACCCCTGATTGCAGACAGTGAGTGGTATGACAGTGACACTTACCCCTGATTGCAGATAGTGAGTGGTATGACAGTGGCACTTGCCCCTGATTGCAGACATTGAGTGGTATGACAGTGGCACTTACCCCTGATTGCAGACAGTGAGCGGTATGACAGTGACATTTACCCCTGATTGCAGACAGTGAGTGATATGACAGTGACATTTACCCCTGATTGCAGACAGTGAGTGGTATGACAGTGGCACTTACCCCTGATTGCAGACAGTGAGTGGTATGACAGTGGCACTTACTCCTGATTGCAGACAGTGAGTGGTATGACAGTGGCACTTACTCCTGATTGCAGACAGTGAGTGGTATGACAGTGGCACTTACTCCTGATTGCAGACAGTGAGTGGTATGACAGTGGCACTTACTCCTGATTGCAGACAGTGAGTGGTATGACAGTGGCACTTACTCCTGATTGCAGACAGTGAGTGGTATGACAATGGCACTTACTCCTGATTGCAGACAGTGAGTGGTATGACAGTGGCACTTACTCCTGATTGCAGACAGTGAGTGGTATGACAATGGCACTTACTCCTGATTGCAGACAGTGAGTGGTATGACAGTGGCACTTACTCCTGATTGCAGACAGTGAGTGGTATGACAGTGACACTTACCCCTGATTGCAGACAGTGAGTGGTATGACAGTGGCACTTACTCCTGATTGCAGACAGTGAGTGGTATGACAGTGACACTTACTCCTGATTGCAGTCAGTGAGGGGTATGACAGTGGCACTTACTCCTGATTGCAGACAGTGAGTTGTATGACAGTGACACTTACTCCTGATTGCAAACAGTGAGTGGTATGATAATGGTACTTACTCCTGATTGCAAACAGTGAGTGGTATGATAATGGCACTTACTCCTGATTGCAGACAGTGAGTGGTGTGACAGTGACACTTACTCCTGATTGCAGACATTGAGTGGTATGACAGTGGCACTTACCCCTGATTGCAGTCAGTGAGTGGTATGACAGTGGCACTTACTCCTGATTGCAGACAGTGAGTGGTATGACAGTGGCACTTACTCCTGATTGCAGACAGTGAGTGGTATGACAGTGGCACTTACTCCTGATTGCAGACAGTGAGTGGTATGACAGTGACACTTACTCCTGATTGCAGACAGTGAGTGGTATGACAGTGGCACTTACTCCTGATTGCAGACAGTGAGTGGTATGACAGTGACACTTACTCCTGATTGCAGACAGTGAGTGGTATGACAGTGGCACTTACTCCTGATTGCAGACAGTAAGTGGTATGACAGTGGCACTTACTCCTGATTGCAGACAGTGAGTGGTATGACAGTGGCACTTACTCCTGATTGCAGACAGTGAGGGGTATGACAGTGGCACTTACTCCTGATTGCAGACAGTGAGTGGTATGACAGTGACACTTACTCCTGATTGCAGACAGTGAGTGGTATGATAGTGGCACTTACTCCTGATTGCAGACAGTGTTGTGACAGTGTCACCTTACTTACCAGAGATTGCAGACAGTTTGCAGTGCGGCCCCACATAAGGTGTGAAACCTTACCTACCTGAGAGTGCAATTTGCAGAGGGACTGAGTGAGCGGAGCGGACACTCCAGACAGTGGCATTATTACTGTAAGTAACGTGAACTTTAATTGCAGCTTTTGAGTAAATGATATGTATGTACCCAGGATTATATAGTGTGAGCATGAGAATGAAACAAGTCATTTTAGTTTGTGTTGGTATAGTATTCACCATCTATAGGTCAGGCACAAACTATAGTGCCAACCATTTTTAGTTGTTCATGGAAGTGGAGCTAAATCTGCTCTTCTTACAGGAAAAGTTCACTTGAGTTAGCCTTTCAAAATACAACGTTTTGTCACTTTAAAATGCTTAAACTCTGAGTGTAGAGAGTGCGCTGTTAAGTGACCATTTTCTATGTTTGTGAGATATGAATGCTGGAGACGCCACTGATGGTCGGAAGAAATAGCTTAGAGTGGGATAAAATGCTGAATAGTAATTAAAAATATAGAAATATCAAAATAAATACAAATATAGATCAATCATTGGGGTATAGCAACCTCTTAAATAGAATATAATAAATGCCCAATATATTATGTATTAATACCACACATTTAAATGAATACATAAGGCCAGACTGTCTACGATATTAGGGCAAAATGGAGCCTCTTAGGATAAATATAACCTGAATATAATTGCCAGATGGTTAATGCCACAAAAGCATTGTAAATCCAGGCTCACATTAAACTATCACGTAACATATTATCTGTACCTTGAGGCCGGGAGAAAAGAGGAGAGCTTGTCTTTTTATTTTTAGCCCAAGCATCACCCTTGATGAAGGCTATTTAGGCTGAAACGTTGGGGGCTTCTGGTGTCATTTTATCACAATGTATCTACACAAGGAGGTAAAACACTTTGTACAGGAGTTTTCTTTGTTTATTCCTCAGACATTTATTCCATGTATTGATTTAACACACAGACATTATACTCTGCATCCTTCTGTATATATAGACTGTATTGGGGAATTTATAACTTACTGCTTCCATATACCTGTGTTTTGTACATATACACTGAACAAAATTATAAACGCAACACTTTTGTTTTTGCCCCCATTTTTCATGAACATCTTGCTCAATTCACGGGCAGCAGCTCTGGTGGACATTCCTGCAGTCAGCATGCCAATTGCACGCTCACACAAATCATGTGACATCTGTGGTATTGTGCTGCAGGGCCGGACTGGGGATACAAAGCAGCCCTGGAAAAAAAAATCTATGCCAGCCCCATAAGTCACTGCGCCACGTATTGTCACATGTAATACGTACGGCTATGTGTTGCCACCCTAGATGATTGAGTTATATATATATATATATATGTAATTTATTATGTGTTTATATATTACTCAATCATCAGATCAGGGGTTCCAAATTATTTTTTCCCGTGGAACACTGACAGTGTATCAGCATCTTCAGTGCTGCTGGCTGAGGTTGGTGTGCTGCTCAGTCCTCGCTGCTCCCTCTCCCCCTCCAGGCGGCGTGCTCTGTCTGGGAGGAAGTGCTGTCCCTTCCTCCCAGCATCCAACACTACAGGGGTCCGGTCGTGGTTTTAGATGACCGCGGCGACTGACCGGACCCCTAGCGATACCCATAAGATGGCCCTAAATGCTTGGGGCACCAGACGTGCAAATCGCTGTGGAAGCCCAATTTTGTTCTCGTGGAACCCTAGGGTAATTGAGAAACGCTGCATTAGATGATTGAGTAATATATTTATATAAACACATAATACATAAACACATAATATATATAATGTGTTTATAGATTAATCTATCATCTGGGGTGGCAAGACATGCATACATATACACCTTACATATTGATATATATTTATTTTTCTAATATGGTGTGTAGGGGTTCTGTATGGTGGATAGGGGGACTGTGAGTAGGTAGCGGTTCTGTAAGGTTGGTACGGGACTGTGAGTGGGTAGGGAGCTGTGACTAGGTAGGGGTTCTTTAAGGTGGGTAGGGGGACTGTGAGGTGGGTCAGGGGACTGTGAGGTGGGTAGGAGGGCTGTGAGGTGGGTAGGGGTTATGTATGGTGGGTAGAGGGGCTGTGAATGGGTAGTCAGTGGGTAGGGGGGCTGTGAGGTGGGTAGGGGTTATATGAGGTGGGTAGGGGTTATGTGAGGTGGGTAGGGGTTATGTGAGGTGGGTAGGGGTTATGTATGGTGGGTAGAGGTTATGTATGGTGAGTAGGGGTTATGTATGGTGGGTACAGGGGCTGTGAGGTTGGTACAGGGGCTGTGAGGTTGGGACAGGGGCTGTGAGGGTTATGTATGGTGGGTAGGGGCTGTGAAGTGGGTAGAGGTGCTGTGAGGTGGGCTGTGAGGTGGGTAGGGGGGCTGTGAGGTGGGCTGTCAGTGGGTAGGGGGCTGTGAGGTGGGTACAGGGGCTGTGCAGTGGGTAGGGGGGATGTGAGGTCACCCCCATCCCTTAATACACTTCTGACCTCCTTCCCCCTAATACACTTCTGACCCCACTCCCCCTAATACACTTCTGACCCCCTCCCCCTATCTAATGCACTTCTCACCCCCTCCCCACTATCCAATACACAACTGACCCCCCCTCCCCTATTACACGGCTGACCCCACCCCACATCCTCATATACTGCTGATCCCTCCCCTCCCCTAATATACTGCTGACTCCTCCCCTAATATTATGCTGACCCCCCTCCCCTCCACTAATATACTGCTGATCCCTCCCCTCCCCTAATACACAGTTGTCCTCCCTCCCCTCCCTTAATACACAGTTGTCCCCCCTCCCCTCCCCTAATACAGTTGTCCCCCCCTCCCCTCCCCTAATACATAGTTGTCCCTGCCTCCCCTCGTCCTAATACACAATTGTTCCCCCCTGACCTAATACACTTCTGACCCCACTCCCCCTAATACACTTCTGACCCCCTCCCCCTATCTAATGCACTTCTCACCCCCTCCCCCTATCTAATACACTTCTGACCCCCCTCCCCCATCTAATACACTTCTGATCCCACCCCACACCCTCATATACTGCTGATCCCTCCCCTCCCCTAATATACTGCTGATCCCTCCCCTAATATTATGCTGACCCCCCTCCCCTCCACTAATATACTCCCCTCCCTTAATACACAGTTGTCCCCCCCTCCCCTCCCCTCCCCTAATACAGTTGTCCCCCCCTCCCCTCCCCTAATACACAATTGTTCCCCCTCGTTCTAATACACAATTGTTCCCCCTCCCCCAATACACAATTGTTCCCCCCAATACACAATTGTTCCCCTCTCCCCTAATACACAATTGTTCCCCCAATACACAATGGTCCCCCCTCCCCTAATGCACAATTGTCCCCCCTCCCCTAATCCACAATTGTTCCCCCCCAATACACAGTTGTCCCCCCTCCCCTAATGCAATACACAATAGGTCCCCCAAGCCCCTTTATTCTTACCTGATCTAGAAGATGTACCTCAATGGTGCAGGAGGGAAGTGATACCGCAGTCAGTGCAGAGCCGCCGCCACCGCCGCACAGCCGCCGGATGTGACGTCATATGCCGCTCACATCCGGTGGCTGACAGGAAATGTGTCTGTTCTGCTCCAGCCTCCTCTGACCGCAAACAGCCGAAGCAGTGGCTGGCACGGGCGGCTGCGGCGGCCACCGCATGGACTAACAGGAAAAAAATATGTTCCTGTCTTGTGGCTGAGTGCAGCCACATCTCAAGGCGGCCCCAGGGCCGGCGGCCTACCGGGAAATTTCCCGGTATCCCGGTAGGCCAGTCCGGCCCTGAACTCAGCCATGGAGGTAGGTCAAGCCGTGGCAAGACCAGCACGGTGTGGGGGAAAAGGTGAGTAGAAACACCTTTCCCATGTGATTGGAGGGGGGCAGGTTACCTAAATAGACTAACTAACTGACAGACAGACACACACATACACACTGGCAGACACACACACATACACCCACACTGGCAGATACACATACACAATCACTGATTTGACACAAACACTGGCAGACACACACTCACACTCACTGACAGACACACACACAGTTATACTGCAACTCTTACACACATATTTTCACATGCACTGACAAATTAAAATTTGTTTTATTTAAGTTTGTCCTCCCAGCCTCCCCAACCTTTTGGGAGAGCTGGAGTGGATACTGTCCCTGGTGTCCAGTTGGGCTGTGCTGATTATGTTCCTGCTCAGCCCTCGCACGCTGTTTGCCCGAATTACGTCATATTCCGATTCCCAGCATCACTTCAGGGTGTGCAAGGGTGCAGAGCAGGAAGATTACAACTCCCTTGCCGCCTCCGCACTTAGTGAGCTGCCCGCCTGCCTGGCTCCCTACTCTTTTCAGGCTCAATGAGCCATGTGCCATCAGCGCAACTGCATTCCCTCTATGTGAGCTACCTGCCCTCCACCCATCTCAGTCAGCCGGTCACCTCGGGAGCTGAACGGGCTCATAAATCCCTGGCACCTGGGTATTTGTGTCAGGGATGCACATCACTGACACTGTTGCATGTCACTGCAAACCATGGTCTTTATTTAATAATTTTGGATAAGCTTTTAAAATGATTTAATATTTTTAGATAAACTGACAAGGAGTGGAACATTTAGTCTTAAGCTCTATTGCTATCTAAAGCGTTAACATTAGTGTTGGTATTCTCTAAGCAGGCTAGGTTTTGTATAAGCGATAGGAAAATATGACAACAAAAAGTCTATTTTTTGCCTTGGAATAATGCTACTTCTGCAAATGGTGATGGGGCAGTTTCCTTATTAGCCAAGATAAAGGCTTTGTGACATAACGGGAGAACCGCTGGGCATGACCAACGTAAATGAGGAAGTGTGCCATTTTCTCCACACTCACGCTAACATCTATCATATTTGAGAGGGGCGTATATTAGAGATGTCCCGAACAGTTCGCCGGGAACTATTCGCCAGCGAACATAGCTTGTTCGCGTTCGCAGCGGCGGGCGAACATATGCGATTTACGGTCCGCCCCCTATTCGTCATCATTGAGTAAACTTTGACACTGTACCTCACAGTCAACAGACACATTCCAGCCAATCAGCAGCAGACCCTCCCTCCCAGAATGTGTCTGCTGACTATGAGGTACAGGGTCAAAGTTTACTCAATGGTGACGAATAGGGGGCGGACCGTAAATCGCATATGTTCGCCCACCGTGGCGAACAAGCTATGTTCGCGGGCGAATAGTTCCCGGCGAACTGTTCGGGACATCTCTTGCGTATATGATTCATTTTTAATAAGTCTAGTTTGATGGACTTCTACTTTTTTTCTAAATTAAATATTTTAACTCCAAGATATACCGTATGGCTTTGTCTCCTTCCACATGGTTAAGCAGATTGGAAAGCAGTTTTTCCTTTTGAGGAACACATACAGGAATATGTTTCCATCTTTCCAATTTTGCAACAAACTAGGAAACATTTCCTTCTTGACCCAATAATGGCATTATCTATTTGGATCAAGAGGTGATGATTGATGAAGCAATCTGGCTCCTGCGTGTAGAGTAGTCCCACTGGAGTAGAGCCATTTCTCATAATAAACAATTTTACAGGGTATCCACACTTAAAGGGAATTGTACGTGAACAGTGGTTACCTCCAAAAATTCCCTATAGGAAGGTTCTAGGTCCACAGTCCACTGGTGACTTTACTAGTTTTCACCATAGGTAACCGCAGCATTTGTGTGTCTTATACCACTGCTTGTATTATATCCTATTCCCCTTATTACAAAAAAAATTATTTTTGTGGAATACATATAGAAAGGGTGAGAGACTTGGAAAGATTGATTTTGAGATATTTTACCAAATTTTGTGAAAATGTTCTGTAAAGCTTAGATGGAGATAAAGGTATTAGTCAGAGCGACCATAATTTCATTCACAAATAGCCCAAAGGTACAGGGCTCGGGTTGAGAGAGCAAATAACCTTGGATATCTGGATTTGCAATTGCCAGAGGTTCCAATGCCAAATCATTCAATTGGGGGCAGGGGACAGCCCTGTTTTGATTATGAGAAATGAAGAAATTAAACTAGCTGGTAAACTTAAAGCAGAAAGACATGAATATAACAAGAGGGAGAGAAAGCCTTGCAGTGTTGTAATAACGGTCTAAATGTGGCAGATGGGTGCAACAAAGACCATGACAACGACATTTGCTAAAAACATACCACAGTTTCACAATAGATATGCCCACAGAGCACGCACAACTCAAGTTTCATAGCAAACAAATAGTATGATGCAAGTACTAGTCATCTTTGCACACACATGTTGATTAACCTGTTGATATGGAATAATGCAAATGATCAGGCCAAGAACTCTGCTAGCACATAAGAATTTGACATGTAAATTTCCAATGATACCACCATATAGAATACGCAATACTAAGAAAACAGTATTTGGTAAGTAAAATTAACATTTGCTCCCAACATGAAAGCGAAAAGCGTTGGAGGCAACGGAGGCTGTTCACTGCACCGTGTAGGTTGTTTATACACTCAGGAGAAATTGAAACAATGTATGTGTAAAAAAAAAAAAAAAAAAGAAGAAAAATAACTTGGTGTCCTTAAAGTATTTCATCCCAACATTAAGGAAGGACTCATAGTGAAGGTCATGCAGGTTGAGCAAGCAAACGAATCTCACATTGAAAGACAAATGGGTCACACTGGGCCTTAAACTTAGGTTGATGAAGGTAAGACTTGTGTGAGTGGAATGGGATTTGCATCCGATCAGGAGAGAGTTTTATTGATGGTGGTTCAGATGGAGTTGCGGTGGATACCCTGTCTGCCTACAGTTCACACGGATAGTTACATAGTTATATAGTTACATAGTTACAATAAATGTTGGAGAAACTGCAGTCACACTGGTACATTGTTCCACATCTTCTATTCGTGTCCCAAAATCAAATCTTATTGGTTGAACATACTTAAATTCATTAATCAAATCTTAGAACTCGATATAGTTTTATCCCTGTGTCTTTGTCTCTTTAAGCAACTTCCATCTAACATGCCTAAGTATAAACAAAAAATGCTAGGCCATCTTTTGATCTCAGCAAATTCCATCATCTCCCGACACGGGAAATCACCCACTATTCCAACTGATGGTGAAGTTTTATCTGCAGTGTTTGAAAGTAAAAGGTGTGAACCAGCTTTCCGTGAACCATCTACATTTACATCTATACTGCAGCATGAAGGGTTCTTGTCGGAAGATGATGTGAAAAAAAGAATACAGACTTTAACCATGTTCCCACCTGACTGAATACTTGTTCTGAGTACTTTTTTATTTATTTTTTTGGTTTAGTACCAGGCTATAACTAATTTATTTTTTACTTCTGTACACATTTTACTTGTCTCATATATATATAGGAAATTATCATTTGCATGTACATTTTATTTCTTACAATTTGTTGGTGTTTTGCACTCCTTGATATCCTGATGAAAGTTTGCTGAAACGTCGTCAAGTTCTATGGATTAAAACCCTTTTCGTTTTTTACAAGTCCTTGAGTGCTGGCTTCAGTTGGCAGATTGTATTTTATTTTTTATGTTTTTTATTCGACGATTCATAAGTTAGTATATATATGTCATTACTATGTTATGTTACACAAAACATTGATAAATATATTAGAAAGAAAAGAGACATGCATCCATAAAGTTCAGCCTTTCTCCCATTTGTTTTTGCTATTGATCCAAAAGAAGGGGAAAAAAATAGTCTAAAGCTCTTCAATTTGTGCAAGAAACAAGGGGAAAAAAATCCTTCTTGATCCCAGAATGGCAGTCAGATATCTCCTTGGATCAAGAAGCTATTAACCCACTAATTAAGAGTGAAGGTGGATAAACTATGTTTCCAGATTTGTCTCAGTCGGCCGGTGAATGTCAGTGGGTCAAGATTGACATTACTGATTTTGACCGTGGATAACAGTTGTATTTGTGTGTCTTATACCACTGCTTGTGTTATATCCTATTTCTCTTATTACAAAAAAAAATTGAATTGGGGGCATAGCTGCTTCATTAACTTTATTGGTAATGATTTAAGATGATAATGCATATTGTGTATTTATATTCAATTCATGCCACTCTTGTGTGTCTCATATTTTACATTATATGAGCAGATCTGAAAATTACCTTTCACCCCTAGCCATTGGCAAGTGTTATTTTAGCACTGGCATGTAGAAATTCACCTCTAGAGGTTATACTATGGCTTGACCGGGATAGTAGCATAGGACTAAAAATGTAATGCCTTGAAGTGAGTGTATATTTTATCTTAAGAATAAATGTCCAGGTAAGGTTGAATTCGGAGTATTTGCAGGGCCGGTGCAAGGATTTTTGCTGCCCTAGGCAAAAGAAAAATTTGCCGCCCTTCAGGAACTCTTAACAAGTCTCTTGAGCCCAGTGCTAAGTGCTTTGTCTATGTATTCTGTGTCAATGTGTATGAATGCCTGCGTATCTGTGTGTGGTAGTGTGGGAATATGTGTGTGTGTATATCTGTGTGTAACTATGTGTCATTGTGTGTGTCTTTATGTGTACTGGTGTGTCAGTGTGTGTATCTGTGTATTTGCATGTGTGTCTGTGTACAGAGGTCAAGTCCTGGGGAAAAAAGTATTCCCCCCCCTCCCCCCACAAAAAAAAAACGAAACACTTGTATGCATATATAAATGCGTGCACACACGTACACTCACAGACACATACATACACTCAGACACTCACAGACGCACACATACTCAGACACTCACACAGTGGTGTATTTTAATTTTGTGCTGCCCTAGGCATGACTATACCTGAGCACCCCCCTAATCTAAATCTACCACCCCTTCCTGTCAAGGGCGCACCGCTTCCTGATTAAGAACCCACCCCTTCCTCTTTAGACTCCACCTTTTCCTGCTCCTTTTAAAGAAATACTATAGTGCCAGGAAAACAAAGCTGTTTTCCTGGCACTATAATTCCCTATAGTACCCCCCCCCCCCCCTCATGTCCTCCCCTCCCCCACTCGACACTAAAGGGGTTAAAATCATATGGGTATTTAGCAGATGCTGGATGTCCACATGCACAGGGTGAGGACATCCAGCATCAGTTAGGCGACTTTTGGTCACCTAACCACACGAAAGTTCTTCTAGTGGTTGTCTGGTAGACAGCCACTAGAGGGAGTTACCCCTCAAGGTAATTATTGCAGTTTCTGAGAAACCGCAATAATTACACTTGCAGGTTTAAGGGGACTGGGACACTGCACCCAGACCACTTCAATGAGCTGAAATTGTCTGGGTGCCTACATTTAAGCGCACTCTCTGACAGACACCCACACTGGCAGATCCACACTGACAGTAACACACACACTCAATGACAAACACACATACGTCACTGATTTGACACACACATTCACTGACACACACTCATTCATTGACAGAGAGACACACACAAACACACTGACAGGGACACACTAATAGTCACATACACACTAAATGACAAACAGACTCTCACTGATTTGACAGACACTTACAAACATCCACTAACAGAAGCACATACACGCAAATATACACATGCATACACTAACAGAAGCACATACACTCATACACACACAGGTGCATACACTAACATAAGCACATACACGCAAACATACACATGCATACACTAACAGAAGCACATGCACTCATACATGCATACACTAACAGAAGCACATACACTCATACACACACGTACATACGCTAACATACGTAAATACACTCATACTCACACTGACACAAACACACACATACACTAACAGACATAAACTAACACACACACACATACACTAACAGACATACACTCATACATTAACAGACATACACACACATACACTAACAGACATACACACATACACTAACAGACACACACACAGACATACATATATACAAATTATTATTAAAATTAACATTTCCAACCCAGCCTCCCTACCTTTTAGGAAAGCTGGCATGGATGGGTCCCTGGGGTCCACTGGGGCTGCAGTGAGGCGGGCGGCTCTCTCCCTGTCACATGCGGCAAGGGAGCCATGTCCCCTCTGCTCCCTCTCGCTGCGCGGGTTGTCTGCTGATATTATATTCCGTTATATTCCGGCTCCCTGCATCAGAAAACGTTGCCCGGCAAGAGGGAGCAGAGAGGACACAGCTCCCTTGCTGCGTGTGACAGGGAGAGAGACGCCAGCCGGGGGGTGGGGGGGTCCATGACAGGGGGAACACAGGGCATTTGAGTGCCTGCAGGGGGAACGGCGTTCTTGCTGTGAAAAAAGTACAGAGACGCTGTTCCCACACGCTCCTGCTGGACTCGAGCACTGTCTGTGTATCTTTGTGTGTGTGTGTGTGTATGTGTGTGTGTTTATAAGTGTGTGTGTGTAAGTGTTTACACTACACACTAAAGGAACACCTACTGTGACAAACTCCCTTACCCACGTGAGTTGGCTACGAGTTCCTGGAGGAGCCTGCTTACCAGCCTCCTGCCCACAGACCATGAGCCCTGCAGGGAAACCTGTAAAAGACTATTTAAATGGATTCCGTTCAGTAGGTTTTTGTAACGGGACGCGGTATATTAGTCCACGATATCCGTTGGTATCCTCAGGAAATCCACAGTCAAGACAGAAAGCACGGCAATATTCCCCATCCTCCCAATAACCGGACGAAACACAGTTTGGGAGTCAACTAACTCGCTTTATTCACAGACTTCCATATTTATGCAGTTCCCCTTGCAAGGGGTTTCCTTACAGCTGTTACAGGGGATTTCTCCCATCAGGCATTGTAATTATCCCAACAGGCATTGCTACACGAGAGGGATACTCCCACTAAAATGGACGATTAAGTGGATTATCCCCTCGTGGAGCAAAACCGACAATTTATATAGAAATCCATATTTTATACATTTTTGCTCGCTTTTAGACGAATGACCGTTCGGTAGATAGCTGGGGTCGGCGGGCACATTTAGTGAGAATACCGCTCTGATCCCAGCTAAACTAACCGAACGCCGCACAAAATACATTAAAACATTGAGTTCGGTTTAAAAGTACCGAACATCTATGGGGAACAGAATGTGCCGAACGCGGAACTCCCGAACGCTCTAGAAGTCCAGCGGTGTTCAGATCATTGAGTAGCCGTTTTCAGTTCCAGGCTCTCGACGACCGAACACCGCTGCAGAGACAAAGGATCCAAGATGGCCGACCGCCGCATGGTCGGTAGCAGGACGGCGGCCACCTAGGAGAGCCCTTAATTACCGATTGCAACATTGTTGCAATCGGTTAATTGGTGCCACACGACTTGTGAATGTGTGGTCTACCTGGGGAGCCCGCATTCGTCCGGCGAACGGCTGGAATAGCCGTGTTTCGTCGAACTAATGCTTTGTATGCTGGCAGCGTACGGCTGCCAGCATGCGAACGGCCATAACACAGCACTTATACAGGTAATGACATACAGTATACATTCAGCCTATGGACAACCTGCAATACATATCGTCCAGAAGTGGCTAGGTTTGCCACAGTTTTTTTAAACTACCAAACTTGACCGACCATTCATGGAACTTGGGACCATGAGCACGATAGGTCAAAATTATGACTTGGAAATCCCGTACCCCTGAACCAATCTGGGTGACTTTTGGACATATTGGTCAACCAGATCGGGGCTATGAGGGGATTTAACTTTTGTGGGGTTTTTATGTGTAATGGGGGTATTTTTGGGGTGGGAGTATGTTAGATGTTACACCTACATTCAAACACCAACATTCACACACATACACCATACAAAAACATGCTTACATTCAAACACAAACTGTGTGTATGTGTTCATATATATATATATATATACACACACACACACAATATGCACACACCGTGTCCACTTTACACACACTGCATCCAATACACAACACACCCTGTATCCACTTTGCACACATTGCGGACTTGAAGGCAGTCCCTGTGGGTGAGCTTGGAGGCAGGCCCTGGGCGGCTTGGAGGAGGGCCCCCGGGGGCCTAGACCTTGAGCTGTGTTAGGGACCCAAACATTTCTGATAGCAGCCCTGACTACTGGGCACAATCAGGTCACATTGTGCTATCTGGGTCCAAAGAGGAAATGCTGCCCCAACCAAGCCACAAAATATAAATAACACACTCCCATACACACAATCTAACTGATTTGACACACACACTCTTACTGACAGACACACACTCTCACTGACAGACACTGACATGTACCCATTCTCTGTTCACACTGTGCCATTCTCACCCATATAACACTGTGATATACTGACATGTATCCATTCCCTGTACACGGAGACCTACATGTACAGTAATATGCCACACACTCTCTCCTGCTGGGGGCAGTGTGGGGTGGTGTGGAGGAGGGTGACCGTGTGTGAGGCAGGGTGTGTGGGGGGGGGGGGGTGACAGGGTGGGGGGCAGTGTGTGTTGGTGACAGTGGGGGCAGGGTGTGGGGGGTGACAGTGTGGGGGTAGTGTGTGTTTGTGACAGTGAGGGCAGTGTGTGTGTGTGTTGGTGGCAGTGTGTGTTGGTGACAGTTTCTGACTGAAATTAAGTTAGGAGGATATACATTTTAAAGTATATCCTAAATGCAAAGTATAATCATTATATTAAAGGGTGAAACTGGAGTAAATCACTATATACAACAAAATTATGACTAGAAAAACCATCCAAAAGTGTACCGCAAAAACACCTGAAACACAGTGTACACAATTATATACAATGTGGAGGAATCTAGTAACTATAATATAAAATACACAGGATATAAAGTCTAACTAAAACCATGAGATTAAGAGTGATATAAAAGAGAATATATGTAAATACAACATGTTAAACAGAATGAGAAATACAAAAATATCTGAACATGGTGTATAAATCTAGAAGAAACAGCAGAGCTCCATATCATTTAAAACATATAAAGGAACACTAAAGGGTCAGGAGCACAAACATGTTAAAATCACCATTTAGGGGGCTTGCTACCCCCTCCACCTCCCCCCTGCTGTTTTTATCTTTTATATATCTAACCTACAATACATTGAGAGACCAGCCTCCAGATCTACATATCCATCAGGGGGGATTGTACCGCTGCATTCTGTTAAACTCAGAGCTGGTCTTTTATCACTCTTAAATGTTAGTGATATACCATATACATTATTGTTGTAGTCCTGCACCTAGTGCCATACTCTCTGCTCCATCACTGGTTATTTTCTACTTTTATTTCACATACTCCCACCCAAGTCTGGATGGTTACCAGTTGAGAACAGACCCTAGCAATTGTGTACTAATTGGACTTTATATTGTCGCAACCTATATTTTGTGTATATTATTTTATCTCTATCTTTCAGTAAGGGGTTGAGGGTAACCCTTATTATTACTGTTTGTTGCCTGCTATCATATCTATACTCAGTTGACACTCTAGCACATATCCTGTGTATTTTATGTATTTTTTATGGTTTGTGTTAGCTTGAAATAGGTTCTTATGTAAACCTATTTAAACTAATGTAAACATTGCTATTTGTGTGTTTCCTGATATGCACTAAAGAAAATAATACTACCATTCTTTCTAATTCAAAATCAAAATTCTTCAGATAATTTAATCTTCGAGGCAAATATGAGATATAAGTGTCTTTAAAAAAAGAAGGCATTGAAGGTCCTTTACCTGTACTGAGATGAGACATCCTGCAAATAAACTTTGGTATAATGTATTGCACTGTTGGAGCTCTCTCAAAGTACATCCTTTCTTGTCTCTGAGTCACAAATTTATTAATCAAAAATGTTGCTGATACATGTATAGAGGAGACTTATCAAAGAGTTCTGTTATAAAAAGTGGTTTAAAATGCTAAAAGTGGGGCAAGGAGCAGGGTAGGGTTAGGAGTAGGGTTAGGGTTAGGAGTAGGTTTATGGGCAGAGGTACCCCTACCCTAAATCTACCCCTCATCCTACCCTATCCCTACTCCTAACCCTACCCCATCCATACCCCTACCTCTACTCCTAACCCAACCCTAACCCTTCTCTTAACCCAACCCTAATCCTAACCCAACCCTAACCCTAAACCTACTCTTAACCCTACTCCTAACCCAACCCTAACCATGACCATAACCCTACTCCTAACCCAACCCTTACTCTAGCCCTACTCCCATCCCTAGCCCTACTCCCAACCCAACCCTAGCCCTAGTCCTAACCCTACTCTAACCCTACTCCTAACCCTAACCCTACTCCTAACCCAACCCTACTCCTAAACCAACCCTAACCCTACTCCTAACCCTAACCCTATCCCTAACCTCACACTTACCCGAAGAGTCAAAGTACCAAAGTGCCAAAGCTCCGAATTCCCAAAGTCCTGAATTTTGGAAGTGTTGCGAAGTGCTGAATTTCGGGAGTGCCGAACCGAAGTGCCGAATTTCGGAAGTGCCGAATTTCGGAAGTGCCGAATTTCGGAAGTGCCGAACTGAAGTGCCGAACTGAAGTGCCGAATTGCCGAAGTGCCAAATTTCGGAATGCCGAACTGAACCAAATTTTTTGCCCATGCACATCCCTATTATGAACTGCAAACTTTCTGAATTTGGGCGATCAGGTGAACATTCAAATTCCCAAATTCTGAAATGTAGCTGAATTACAAACCAAATTAAGTACACGATGGCTGAGCATTTTCATTTTGTTGGTGATTTGTTTTGATTTCTCCTTTAAAAAACAAAATAAAAAGATGATTGATGGCTTGAGCACAGTTATTAAATGTTGATTTTTTTCACATATCAAATAAAACACGACCAATAAAGGGGAAAAGGAAGAAGTTAAAAAAAACTATATGTATATATTTTATAATATTTGTAGGGTTTTTGACTAAAGTCTGAATGGCCCTGTGTCAAAGGCAAAACGATTTGCTGCTGTACGTGATCATTCGGACTGCAAATTCCAGACATTGTTAATGGAATTTGTAAATTTGATCTGAAGAAAAGGCAACTTAAAAAAAGGAAAATAATATAATAATAATATATATCCTATTGGGGTCAATAAGACCCCATATTGCTGTGCACAGGTGGGAGCATATATACTAAACATTAAAAACTAGTGACTAGGGATGGGGCCTGTGAAATAATGAATCTAATAAATCTTATAATCTGCACTTTTACACAAATTATAATTTGCACTTTAGCACTTTAAAATTAGGCTTGATATTGAAACTTGAAGCGCTACACTACGTTTTAGATTTTATTTGTATTTGGTGTTAGGGAAGAAACTTTGGTAGTGAACAGCAGCTACTTAAATACGTTTATCCATATTAAAGGGACACTATAGTCACCCAGACCACTTCAGCTCAATGAAGTGGTCTGGGTGCCAGGTCCCTCAGGTTTTAACCCTTCACATGTGAGCATAACAGTTTCAGAGAAACTGCTATGTTAACATTTGGGGTTAAGCCAGCCTCTAGTGGCTGTCTACCGGACAGCCACTAGAGGCGCATCTGCAATGCTGGAGGCACATTTCGCCTCCATCATGCATAGTGTCCAGAGCATGGAGGCGCTACCAGGAGACAGGCCAGTACATCAGGAGATGTGGAGGAGTCCGTAGGAGGGCAACAACCCAGCAGCAAGACCGCTACCTCCGCCTTTGTGCAAGGAGGAACAGGAGCCCTGCAAAATGACCTCCAGCAGGCCACAAATGTGCATGTGTCTGCTGAAACAGTCAGAAACAGACTCCATGAGGGTGGAATGAGGGCCCGACGTCCACAGGTGGGGTTGTGCTTAATGTTCAGTTTGTCACTGAAAAAAAAAAAAAAGCTCAAATTAGTAAGTGACAATAATGAACCAAATCATGTGTGTTGGAAAGTTTTAACATCCTAACTATATTTATGTAAAATAATAACATGTAACAATATTACAATATTTAGCAAATAAGTAATCATATTACAGCTAATTATTAAATAAATGAAGTTACAACCATAAAACAAATGCACTTGTTTTAAGAAAAATAAATGAGAAGCTAGAATGCTTTCCTCAGCTGTTCCCACCTCGTAGAACCTCCGATCCAGTGTGTGCTGGATATAGGCCTTCATGCATATCCTGTAACTCTTGCATGGGAATCCATGCATTTTTAATGTGAGTAATTATTTATTTTTTTACTTTCCCCTTCTAGCACCAACTTCTGCACGGTTTCCTTGGTTTTGTTTTTTCTCTCTTCCCCCTCACTCTGTGATCTTTACACACAATTTTTATGACCCTCTGTGAGAATGGTGTCTACTTTCTATCAAACTTGTGTCTTATCTCCTCTCATGTCCCTTTAACCCCGGAATCACAACTCAACTTTGAATTCTATGTGTTCTTGCTCACAAATGCTTCAGCCTTGAGAAAGGGAGGTTCTCCTGAAAGCTTTTCATTAAAAAATTATGTTATTCCAATAAAAAAGGTATTACAAGATATTAATTGTATCTCTTTTTTTACATCTACATCACTGGACTAATATGGCTACAATCTATCTATATGCTGCTTGATCCAAGGAGACATCTGACTGCTATTTCAGGGTCAAGAAGGAATTTTTTCCTAGTTTGTTGCAAAATTGGAAGCGCTTCAAACTGGGTTTTTTGCCTTCTTTTGGATCAACAGCAAAAGCATATGTGAGGAAGGCTGAACTTGATGGACGCAAGTCTCTTTTTAGCTATGTAACTATGTAACTATGTAACTATGTCAATATGTGGTCACTTACATACTGCCCCTAGTGGAAACCCTCAACTAGTAATTATGTTATTATATGATATAGATCAATTTGTACACATTACACTATCTCAAAATACTGATACACTCTGGAACAGAGAGATCTACATTACTAGATTAAAAAATATTATTCGCATGAGATATATAGTTATAATAATGAAAATATAAAGAGAGATACAATATTATAGTGTTAACATTTAAAAAAAACAAATAACAAGAAAGTAAGTACCGTATATACTCGAGTATAAGCCGACCCGAATATAAGCTGAGGCCCCTAATTTTACCCCAAAAAACTGGGAAAACTTATTGACTCGAGTATAAGACTAGGGTGGGAAATGCAGCAGCTACTGGTAAATTTCTAAATAAAATTCGATCCTAAAAAAATTATATTATTGAATATTTATTTACAGTGTGTGTATATAATGAATGCAGTGTGTGTATGAGAATGAATTGTGTGTGTATGAGAATGCAGTGTGTGTGTGTATGAGTGCAGTGTGTGTGTGTATGAGTGCAGTGTGTGTGTGTGTATGAGTGCAGTGTGTGTGTATGAGTGCAGTGTGTATGAATGCAGTGTGTGTGTATGAATGCAGTGTGTGTGTGTGTGTGTGTGTGTGTGTGTGTGATGCAGAGCCTTGGTGGGGCGTTATTTTTTAATTATTATTGTAATATTGATTTTTTGTTTCATTAATATTTTTTATTTTATTATTTTTTTTTATTATTATTTTATTATTATTATTATTATTTATATATATTAATTTTTTGCTTCCTAGCTGGCCAGGGAGGGGGCTCTCACTCCCTGGTGGTCCAGTGGCATTGGTAGTTCAGTGGGGGGGAAAGAGGGGCTGGCAGGGAGCACTTACCTCTCCTGCAGCTCCTGTCAGCTCCCTTCTCCTCCGCACCGGTCCGGTCAGCTCCCCTGTCAGCTCACAGTGTAAGTCTCGCGAGAGCCGCACTATGACCCCACGGCTCTCGCGAGACTTACACTGGGAGCTGACAGAGGTGCTGAACGGACCGGCGCAGAGGAGAAGGGAGCTGACAGGAGCTGCAGGAGAGGTAAGCGCTTGTTGCCAGCCCCCTGTCTGTATTATGGCAATGTAAATTGACATAATACAGACATTGACTCGAGTATAAGACGAGTTGGGGTTTTTCAGCACAAAAAATGTGCTGAAAAACTCGTCTTATACTCGAGTATATACGGTAACATGTAATCTGTCTTAATACACATATCATTACTTTTATATGTACATGCAAAAGGAAGAGGAAGAATTAACCCATTAATGGCAGAGTATTGAGGATGCCAATATGACATGGGTGAGGACCAGGGGACATATATCATAATATTAGACATAAGATTGGAGGGAATGAGGGACACAGATATAAAACAAGAGGAATACGTGGGAGCAGATATCAAATGGGGAAAAAAACTGAGCAAAAAATAAATGAAGGAATGGAAAAGATGTGCAATGGCTGGGAAAGAGGAGAGAAGATATTGGTGGAATGTCCAGGTGGTTGATAAAATTGTATTCATGGGGGGGGGGCGGAAGGTGGGCAAACATTAAATGGGAGAAAAAAACGTCTATTAAATAGGAAGCCAGTGAGTGTTTAAGAAATAGGAACATGGAGTAGGCATTAAATAAAAGAGGATAAGGAAAATAAATTTGCAATTTATTATAAATTTTTTAAATTGTTAAAAAAATTATAATTTTTTTCACACGGGAGCCTTAGCCAGGTCGAGCATAATCTAAGAACAGAGTAACTATAACCTTAGGAAAGTCCTGTAAGCTAGATTTAGAGCTAAGGGTGGTTTTAGGATACATGACAATCAATGCCCTAAACCTACTGTATGGGGTATGGTGGTGAAGAGCATTATAGCTAAAGATTAGGAATTTCAGTAGGAAGAGGAAACCAGTATAAGAATTGAAAAACAAGTGTGGTAAAAAGTGTAGTGTGTGAGAATACAGAAGTTTGCAGGTGCAGAGATTGAACATATGGGCATGTGGAAAGGAAGTTAGCTTGAATCTGCTGGCAGAAGGGGAACCATGTAGGTTATATTTATATGATGAAAGTCATTGACAGAATGAAAGGTGGAGTCTGGTTTGAAAGATAAATTATAGAATTAAAAATGTCCCCATGAGACTAAGTTAGAGTTCTAAGATTGGTGGTGGTTTTACATCACTGCTTCGATGAACGGTCGATGATGGGTTATAAACACGTAAAATAAATCTAGATTATATTGATAGCTAGAAATAGTAATATAGAAGAAATACCTACAATTTTCTCTACTTTAGTATATATATGATGATCGCAAGAACTACATGAACAATACACACTATGGGAATGGAGACCTCATGATGAGAAGACGTTCCAGTGAGAGATAACGGTTTTCCTGAAACAAAGATTTGAATATAGTCATTTATTTCTCAGTGAAAAGCAAATACATTAAAATGCAGTAAGATTGCTCAGATTAGGGCTATAATAAGGAAAAAAAAAATCAAAACTTACCGTTATTTTCTTTTCCTGACTATTTTTCCTGGCAGCATCACTTATGGGTAGCTCCTGCCCTGTTGTCACAGGACAGGAATTAATTAGATTAATTAATCAGACTATTAGGGATAAAAGGTCCCTCCTCCTTTCACCCCACAGTCTAATTATCAGGTTGAAGCACAATATGGGTGGGAACCTGATGCTGCCATAAAAAATAGCCAGGAAAAAAAACAAAAAAACACGGTGAGTTTTGAATAAATTTACCTTATTCCTGGCTAATCATAGCAGCAGCATTTATGGGTAGTACCCAAGCTAGAATAAATCACCCTTAAATAATGCTGCAATTCCACATTTATATGAATTAAAGACACCGAAGACAAAACACCTCTGCTAAAAGAGGTGGAAGGAGAGGCCCCACCCAGTTTATTAATTTCTAATAAAGGTCATTAGAGAGGACCAGGTTGCTGCCCTGTAAATGTCATTGTATGCAATCTCTTTTTGAAACACTACAGAAATCCAACACTTTAGAGTAGATATCAAGGCCACCTTACCTTTTCTTGACCTTGAAGGAAGCACGAATAGTTGGGCTGTCTTCCGAAAAAGACTTGGAACAGGATAAATATTACATCAGAATGATGTAGTCATATTTCCTCTTTAGATACAGGATTGGGATAGAAAGAAAATAAGACCACTTCTTGAGTCATCTGAAACTTTGATACCACAATAGCCAAAAATTCCTGATTGGTCCTCAGACTCACCCTGTCGTGCTATATTTGTGTACAGGAATCATTTGCAGAGAAGGCTTTAATTTCTGACATTCTTCTGGAAGAAGTTATAACGATTAAGAATAATGTTTTATAGGTTAGAAGAGTAGTTTTTAATTTATCCAGTGGAGAAAAAGGACTCTGTTAGGGCATTCAGCACGAGGGGTAGATCCCAGGAAGGAGAACAATTTATTGTGGGAGGTATGATTCTTAAACCTGCTTTAAAAAATCTTGCTATCAGCAGATTCTGATGACCAAGAAATGTTACATAGTGCTGATAATGCTGAAGATTGAACCTTCAATGTGCCTAGACTAAGGCCCTTGTCAAATAATTTCTGTAAGAATTCCAGGATCTGAAAATGAGAAGGATGGACAAAATCTATGTTTTTACTTGATGCCCAGATCTTGACAGTATCCCAAATGCTGTGATAACATTCTGAGGTAGACTTCTCTCTAGATTTTAGAAGAGTATTTATTACTGCTTCCGAGAGACCTAACTGCTGGAGTCTCTCCTTTTCAAGTGCCAGGTCCTAAGTGGAGATGTTCAGGATTAGGGTGAAGAACTGGTCCTGGCTCAATAAGTCCTTCCTTGCCAGAGGTTTCCAGTGTTTTTCCAGACTCATCTTGCTCCCTTTCCTCAAAAGGGAGAGGAAAAATGAACTCAATAATGACAGAGGATTGGGGATACCAATACAACATGGGTGAGGAACAGGGGACATAAAAGAAGAGATAAAAAGGAATGCAGACATAACATTTACAAATATATGGTCTCCTTGGCCATATTGGAATGATGGCTATAACCGTCCATCCCTCTGACCAAACCTTTTTCAGAAAATTATGAATAAAGGGTAGGGGAGGGAACGCATACCTCAGATCAAAGTCCCATCTTAGTGATAGAGCATCTTGATCCGCAGATAGATGATCTTGATGGAGAGAATATAACTTGGGGACCTGACAAATCTCTGCTGTTACCATGCTATCGATCCAGGGTATGCCTCACCAACGAGTAATCCTCCTGAAAACTGTACGGTGATGTTTCCACTCTCCCGGCTGTATTTCTGACCTGCTTAGATAGTCCGCACCTGGCAGATAAACAGCCTTCAGGCCCTGAAGAATGACTTGAGCAAGTTCCATTAGGGGTGTCAATTCTTTCAGGAGGTGTCTGCTTCAGGTGCCACCTTGATTGCTTAAGTAAAGACTATCGCTTGGTTGTCCGTTTTCATCAGGACCCATGAATCTACGATGCATGGAAGGAATTCTAGAATGGCTTTGTAAATTGTTTTTAATTCTCTCAGATTTTAATGTAGAATACTTTCTTTGGACGTCCACTTCCTCTTTTTCAACATTAAGTTGTAATGGGTAGACATGTGCAATTCGTTTTGGACCTTAAATACGGCTGAATTTTGGTGCTGAACCGAACCGAATTCCTGAAGTGCCAAATTTCGGAAGTGCCCTAACCCTACCCCTAACACTATCCACCATAACCCTTACCCTACCCCTACCCCTACCCCTAAACCTAACCCTACCCCTGACTCTACCCCTACCCCTAATCCTAACCCTACCCCTAACCCTGCCCCTAACCCTATGGTATCATCTGGCTACATCAGACTTGTGTCCTGCTCTGGTAGGCTATTGATGGTAACAGTATTCCGTTTGTGTACAGATTCTAGCCTCTTCACTGTGACTTTTGTTTTTGAGTTTATTTGATGTTCTTTATTTTATATGAGTGTAAATAAAGTATTGACTGCATTTACAGTAGCTCTGGTGTGCATCCTGATTTTTGTGTTTGTTATCATTAGCGTCACAACTACACCTCCAAGAAACCAGGGGGGGGGGGGGGGGAGTCACAGGAGGATATGAAACATTAAAAACAACTGTCAGTAAAATCACTATTCAATAAAGCATCACATATTAATACTTCCTTAAACTTTTCTTTTTCTAACATCAGTTGTATGTCACCCACACTCTCACCCATACTAGCTGTGTGTGAACTGTTACTGTGATGAAAGCACCTTCGTCACTGGGATTTGGAGATGCCTGCTTGCCAGCCTCTTGTCCTGTGACTATGGCCCCTGGGATGTATTGCCCTTTAAAAGCGTTATTTGGGCATATTGGATTTTAAAACACTTTTTCTGCCCCTTTAACCCCTTAAGGACACATGACATGTGTGACATGTCATGATTCCCTTTTATTCCAGAAGTTTGGTCTTTAAGAGGTTAAATCCATGGGAAAATGTGCCTCTTCCCCTCCCCCTTTTTCCTGTCCTATTGTTTCTCCAGCAAGGCGTTGTCCCAGGACCAGACCAGTTTAAACTGGCTGCTTTGTCCCTCCTCAATCTCCCATCAACCCTTGATATTTTTCGACCCCACCCTTATTTGCACGTTTAACATTGGACATATTGAGCACTCAGATCCAAGCTGTTGGACATATAGGATAAACATTGCATTATAAGAGTTATGTATTTTTATGTGCTTTTTGTAACAGTTTCTGACTTAGAGATATTTCCTGTACCTGGAGATAATTAAGTTACCACAGCCACTTAAGCCAATTATCTCCAGGATAGAGGAGAAGATTGACCGGCTGCACAGCCTAAATCTGTGGAACTGTTTTGGGCATGAAAGCCATGCTTGCGGTCGGTCAAATGTGAGTTCCATAAAAATTTTTAACCCCTGCTCTGATCTGTGTGATTTGTGGATTTGTTGTTCACCCAGATCAGGGCTATCCATGGATGTATGATTTGTGGGGATATGTTGTTGTTTTTGGGTGTTTCTGGACTTTGGGTAAAACTAGATATTTTCTGCCTGTGGTAATTGAGTTAGTCCATTGTGTTTGGTAATTGTATCACAGGCAGAGGGGAGGGTTTGTGTAGATTAGCTGGGAGTGTCTAACTGTACAATACTGTGTTGATTGACTGTTGCTGGTGGTAACTGTAGCGAAAGCCACTTCGCCACTGTGTTTTGGAGGGGGTTGCTTGCCCGCCTCTTACCCTGTGACTACAGTCCCTGGGCGATTTGGCCCTTTATGCACGGTATTTGGGCATACTGTGGGTTATTGGGCTGCCCCAGGATTATGGGCCCTCTCATCAGCCCATACGAAACTTAAACCCCATGGCGTTTGAACTGTGTTTGTGGCTTCTGAGCGCTGTTTGGATATGTTGAGCGCTCAGATCCAAGCCATCTGAGGATGGGTTGAATGTGGGGGTTCTGTTTAGTATAACAGGAGTTATGTATTTTTATGTCTTTTGGTGGTTGCTGGTAACATGTGCTTAATGGAGGCTGTGTTTGTCCCTGGATATAATTAAATCAGCTTCTCCATTGTCTCCAGGATAGAGGATTCTGTGGAACTAGTTTGAGCTGGAAAAAACATGCTTCCAGAAGGTCAAATGCACATTTGTACTAACTTTTGAACCCCTGGTCCAATTCGTATGATTTTTTAGTATATTTGCGAATGTGATGTATATTTTGGGAGTTATGAATGTTGTGTAAAAACTGTATTTTCCCTACCTATGATAATTGTATTTTCCTGTGTGTACAGATAATTAGTTTACAGGTAGAGGGGAGGGCTATGTGTGGGATGTAACTATTGTGTGATTGGTTAATGTACGTTACTGTGTGTGTCCCTCCCCTTCATGGGATCACCTAATAAAAAGGGCTGCAAGCTAGCAGCCAGAGAGTTCTATTTTTACCCTCAACTTGAGTCCTGTCTCTTATTGGGGGAATCTGCTACAAGGGATTGCTATGCTAGGCATATTCCCTTGCTATAATCACTGAGCTCTTGTAAGAGCTTGTTCCTGCTTCGTTCTGAAGGGAGATAGCTGCAGCCTGCGGTGCTTATGGTGTCTGGTGGAGTGCTTGGAGTCCTCTGGAAGAGCTAGGAGCATCTTTCAACGGAGGTACCCAGTCGGGGTGCCAGTGGATCCGTTACAGTAACCTTGTGGGGAAAACTGTATAAAATAAATGCCTTTGTGCTCATTAAACAGACCTGCTTACTCCTTCATGAAGTCTTGGCTCATGTTTGGGGGATTGGAGAACTACCACTCTGGGGATTGCTATAATCACTATACTCCCCAGAGTAAGCTTTTGTAAGAGCTTGTTCCTGTTCCTGCTCTCTGATTCTAAGAGAGGTCTGCCTACTGGAAGCTGGATCCTGGTCTTGGGACCAGAGTGAGTGGAAGACGGCGAGACCCCCAACCAAGCTGCGCCGGTTCGTGGGGTCTACGGTGGTTATGGTGTCTGGTGGAGTGCTTGGAGCCCTCGGGAAGCACTAGGAGCATCCGTCAACGGAAGGTACCCAGTCGGGGTACCAGGCGATTTGTTACAGTTACTGCTGACTTTGACTATGTAGGACAATGCAGCACACACACACGACCACCATCATCAAATCAGACTTCAAATGGTTTAAAAAAACATTATCCACACTGTCACCCATACTAGCTGTGTGTGAAATGTTACTGCTGACTTTGTCTATGTATGACAATGCAGAAATCAACCAAGGCTGTAAAATAAAATAAAAAAACATATGAGTGTAGGGATTACTATATATATATACACACACACACACACACACTATCACCACCACCATGATTCATGGATTGTAAACCAGGGTAAAAACTATTTTTAAAAATAAAGAGAAGGATGGGGAAAAAAAAGACAACTGCTGTCCAAGTGCCTTCCAGGGGGTGGCAAAAAACGACGCCCCCAAATGCCCAGGCAAATATCTTGTTAGCCTGGTGGCATTCGGCTAACTAAAAATCCAGGTGGGCGGGTGGCACTGGCAAGGGAGCACTGATTAGTGAGCTCTCTGCTCAGTTCCCTCGCGTGAAGCAGAGTGATGCCGTGAGCCGGAATATGACATAATATTCCGGCTCCCGGCATCACTCTGCAGCGAGCGAGGTAGAGGAGCAGAGACAGCTCACTAATAAGTGCTCCCTCGCCAGTGCCACTCGCCCGCCTGGATTTTTAGTTAGCCGAATGCCACCTGGCTAACAAGGTATTTGCCTGGGCATTTGGGGGCGCCTGGATTTTTAGTTAGCCGCACAACCACCTGCCTCCCTTCCTGTCAGAAGCCCCATTGGACCCCAGGTAAAAAAAAAAACACCCTGCACTCCCAAAGGTAGGGAGGCTTGGTGGATTTAAACTAAAATAGAAAAAGTAATGGGTTAATGTTTGGGGAGGGGAGGAGGGCTGTCAGTGTGTGTATGTCTGAGTGATTGTGTGTGAATGTCTGAGTGATTGTGTGTGTATGTCTGTCAGTGTGTATCTGAGTGATTGTGTGTGTCTGGCTGTCAGTGTGTGTATGTCTGTCAGTGTGTGTCTGAGTGATTGTGTGTGTCTGGCTGTCAGTGTGTGTATGTCTTTCAGTGTGTGTCTGAATGATTGTGTGTGTCTGGCTGTCAGTGTGTATGTCTGTCAGTGTGTGTCTGAGTGATTGGGTGTGTCTGGCTGTCAGTGTATGTCTGTCAGTGTGTCTGTCACTGTGTGACTGTCTGTCAGTGAGTGAGAGTGTGTGTGTGTGTCTGGCAGTGGGTATGTGTTTGTTTCTGAGTGATTGTGTCTGTAAGGGCGCCTGTGTGTCTGAGTGATTGTGTGTGTGTGTGTCTCTCTGTCAGTGTGTGTCTGTGAGTGAGTGTCTGTCAGTGAATGTGTGTGTGTCTGAGTGATTGTGTTTGCCTGTCAGTGTGTGTGTGTGTGTCTGTGTCATTGTGTGTGTATGTCAGTTATTGTGTTTATGTCAGTGAGTTAGTGATTGTTTGTGTCAAATCAGTATGTGTATGTCAGTGTATCTGAGAGTGTGTCTGTCAGTCAAAGTGTGTGTTATTCGTTTAACAGGAAGAGGTGTGGCATTGACAAGAAAGGGTAGGGCAAATGTAAATTAGGGTGTGCCCGAGTTCCGTCATGCCTAGGGCAGCACAGATACTAAATACATCACTGCAGGCACTTACTATGCATACTGTTTGCACGGCATATTAAGGCAACGGTAGCTGATTTGAAAAGAAATTCCCCAACTCAATTTTACTCAGAGCTTGCCTACTTTAGCATCTGTTTTGCAATTTCAATTTCATTTTGCTACAGATGACTACACATTACTGGGGGCTCTGTAATAACCCAGTATCATCTATGGTTTCATACATTTAGTCACCCAGAGTCTCATACAGTCAGTTACCCAATGTCTTATACCATAGGTGTTGCTAGGGTCGGGCTTACACATTTATAGAGGATACCAAAATGATACCAATTTTAAAGAAAAATAGAAAAAGGGTTGTTTATTGGCACACTATAGAAGTATAGAATGTATTAAATGTTTTACAAATGTATAGCCCTGAACAGAGTCGTAACTAGAATCCACCAGCCCCCCATGTGCCTCATTCCCTGCCCCAGCCCCTCCATGTGTTTCATTCCCCATGGGTCTTATTTCACCCTAGCCCCTCCATGTGTCTCATTCCCTTCCAGCCCCTCCAATTGTCTAATTCCCCTGCAGACCCTCAGTGTGTCTAATCCCCCCCAAATGACCCTCTATGTGTCTAATCCCCTCATCTCCTCAGCCCCTCCATGTGTCTCATTCCACCCCCCAGCCCTTCTATGTGTCTAATTCCATTACCTACAGCTCCCTCATGCAATTTAGCAATGTCTGGATTTTATTATTCAGGTCCCGAATGGATCTAGATTTCACCCAGACTGAATGCTGCCTGACAGCTGAGATCCAGACCGAATGCTGCAAATCTGGGCCCAGAGGCTTCAAATCCAAGCCTGAATAAAAGTAAATCTGAATGACTGTCTCACTGGAAGCATAGCAGCCAGCAGGCAAATAGTTCAAATACCCATGGTGGCACAAGGGTTAGTTACAGGGAAGCTGGACAGCTTGCTAGCTATCCACCACATAACAAAGTAAAAAAAAAGAGTAATGAATAAAGAAAAACCCTAATACTAGAATTATCGTGTCAGTAAGACTCCCTATGATATTGTTATAAGCTGCTAGTGCTTATAAAAACAAGTGAATGATAATTTGTGAATGTTCGTCCTCCTGGATGTGTTTGGCCCCTATTAGTTTAAAACCGGTGCTTTGTGAATATTCTGAATACTTTGTATCAGATTCAGTTTTAATCAAGATCCTGAATGCATCTGGGTGATTGCTGCAGATTCACTCGGGCCGACTGAATTCTGACCATATTCGGCTTTAGTAAATACGACAATTGCCATCATAATTCAGTCATTTTAACCAGATTTTCGTGAATAACCTTGTTAGTGTCCCATGGTTTTTAGCACATTATTTTCAGTTTTCAATATTTACATATTATCTGCTCATCCTTTTCAGAAGAATTTCTGTTGCAATATGGTAATTGTACGTAGAGATAAAGAAAAAAAAAAGCGAAGAGATGAAAAAGTTTCCAAAAATTACCAAAAAGACCTGTTCTCAAAAAAGACATTTTTTTTAAAAACATTTTTTTCTCAAGCATGTGTGCATTTCTCCATTTATGTTTGTCAAGCAGTGGTATTTATTTGCGGGTTTTTGTGACCATTTGAAAAAAGTACAGTCTTGTGTGCCACATTATTTCAGTTGTTCGTTATGACTTATGTAGATGCGTGTCTGGGGAAAATACCCACTCACTGTCATACAACCTACACAGTGAGGTGTTATTCCTTCCCTACGGCTCCTTGCGTTATGATATGAGCCATAGACCAAAATAACCACAAATGGGAAAATCTCCAGTACATGGCATATATGTGTACTGTGATATCAATGACAAACATTTCTTAAAGGAACACTATAGTGTTTGGAATACAAACATACATTCCTAACACAATAGTGCTGGATTGGTTGTTTAGGTCCGGCCCACTCTCAGGATGGAGTAAAAATTTATTTAAACTTACCTTTTCTTTCCTGCCGCGCCTGTCTTTCTGCGGCTGGTCCCACCTCCATTGCTGAGATTGTCAATCTTGACAATCTCAGCCAATCTAATTTCCCATAGGAAAGCATTTTGGAGGCTGCTGTGCATGCGCGGTAAAATGCTGACCTGCGCTAGCATCAGCATCTTCTCATAGAGAAATATTGAATCAATAAAAACGTCCAGCGTGCAGAGCATGGAGATGCTGAGCATAGGTGATGCACACAGTGCAGCTCTGAATAAGAAGCATATCTAGTGCCCTTTGAGTGACAGCACCTAAAGGTGTTACTAGCCAGCAATGAAAAGTCAGTGTTTATATTGCTGAGCCTACAGAGACAGACTATGCACACCAGAACTATTAGAATAAGCTGTGGTGATTCTGGTGACTATAGTGTCCCTTTAATGGTATTACAATGCAAAGCATTCTTATATCCTATTATTTGCATGCACAATCTCTGTTAATTATGAATTTGGGTAAAAGTTTTAGGTGGCGAAAATTCCACATCTCTGCATAACACGCACTGGGCATTATGCTCAAATGCAGACATTCTATTTAGATTCTGTTGTAATTTTCAGTAAACTGTACTGCAAACATTTCAAATAGACAAAGAGGGAGACCAATAGCAATTTATGCAACTATGTAATTTAGAACACGAACAATGTATCTTATTTACACAGACTGATTTCTAAACACATTTATTGGAGTTTAACCCCTTAAGACTGCAGGGAGTTCTATGCCATCCCTATTTTCGCGGCTCTAAACACCGCAGGGCGGCATAGAACGCCCTGGGCGGTCTTGCCTCCCACGTGGCCGGCGGCCGGCGGCCGGCGGCACGTGGCTGCTGCAGATCGCGGTCGGTGGGCATGCCTGGCCCCCCAGGCAGCCCCCCTGTGCCTGGGGCCCGCGGTCTGCATTTTCCGATTGCTGTGACAGGCTGTCACTGCGATCGGTATTTACCATGCCCCCCAGACAGTCCCCCTGAAGTTAGTGACCGCGATCTGCAGAGTATGATCGCAGTGACAGGTTGTCTCTGCGATCTGAATGGAGAGACAGCCTCTTCCTGCGATCTGATCGCAGTGACAGCCTGTCACTGCGATCAGAGTTACTATGTGTCAGCCTATTGG
The DNA here is from genome assembly GCF_036172605.1 of Pelobates fuscus. NCBI lineage: Eukaryota > Metazoa > Chordata > Amphibia > Anura > Pelobatidae > Pelobates > Pelobates fuscus. The sequence goes on along the minus strand of NC_086329.1, from coordinate 102,375,092 downwards.
CTGACACATGTAACTACAGGCAGGATCCCCCTGCAGATCGCAGTGTAGGACATGCCTGGCCACTCAGGCACTCCCCCTGTGGCCAATTACCACGGTCTGCAGGAGGTGATCACAGTGACAGCCGGTCACTGTGATCACTGATCCTGTGTGTCAGCCAGTGATGTGAAATCACTGGCTGACACTGTCTCTGCCCCTCTCCTGTTAAAAATAAAATATTAGTTAAAAAAATAAATAAATTACAGTTACAAATAAAATATACTTAGATAATATATATTATATATATGATCTAAGTATATATACACACACACACACACATTTACACATACACTAAGTGTATTTTAATATTAATATATATATAATTATATATATATATATATATATTAATATCAAAATACACGTAGAAGGATATTGATTAAATACGTTAAAAAGTAAAAAAAAAAAATAATAATAAATAAATAATTAAAATATATATATGTGTAATTTCGTTCTAGCTGTATTTTGATACTAATAAAATATATATATATATATATATGTGTAATTTCGTTCTAGTATTTTGATACTAATATAAATATATATACATATATATATATATATATATATATATATATATATATATGTATATATATTGAAATAAAAATACACGTAGAACGAAAAAAAAATAGTGATATGCATCCCCCCAGCATCCCCCCCAGCAAATCATGCGGGGAGGACAGGTTATAGAGAAATCCCCCCCAGCTCCGCCGGCCGCGGTGCCCTCGGGCTGCGTGTGGCTCCATCAGGGAACCACACGCATTGCAGACTGGGAAGGGGAGCACCTCCCCCTCCGCGCAGGAGTGCCAGCCCCCCTCATGCTGCAGCCACCCGAGTGCTCTGCAGAGAGCCTCAGGCGGCTGCAGCTTTGCCCGGGCTGGTGCAGCATGAGGAAAGGGGCTGACAGGAGGGAAGCGCTCAGCACTCCCTCCTGTCACTCCCTCACTGTAGCGTGGCTGAGCCCTGTATGGTCCGCGGGTACAGGGAGCATCTGTCTAGGCGAAACGCGTTAAGTGGGACTATATTTTATATTTACATTTTATCAATCATTGTTTTGTTTATATATATTAAAGTATACTTTTAAGTTACTTTTTAGACGTACTATTTTCATTTCCTGGTATCCTGTATATCCTTGGTGGGGATTATACCACCCAAGCTGTTTACACCAGAGCAGGTCACATGCTCTGGAAAGTGTAAGTACAATACCATTTATTATCTATTACACCATTGGTACTTACTTCACCATATTGCTGCTATCTTTCTGTTTTTTATACCAACTACGCACAAGGCATATTGAGAACATCTGTGGCAACTACTACTAATCCAAAGACGGGGATTGTACCGTCCAAGCGCTTCACAGTAGAGCTCTGTTATAGCTCATCTCCATGTGAGTGGACTGTACATAGTTATTAATCACTTATTTTTAAGATAAAATTTGCTGTATTGCACTATTATTTTTTGTCTTAATTTCTTTTTTGAGGTCACGATTCATTGGAAAATCCAAGAACATATGTATGTATTTTCTGTATATTTTTATTTAAACAAATAGGCGCGGTATACGCCCTTTTTCTTTCTATTATTCACTCACAAGGTTGGGGAATCCTTGTTTTGTATACTGCTGCCTGAACACTATAGCGAGCGCCTACTATCTCTCTTTTGTCTCCTGTACCCGGCTGGACTGACAGGAAGTGAACACTCAGTGTGCAGTTCCTTTCAGTCAAGCCGGGTACAGGAAACAAAAGCTCCCTGTACCCGCGGACCATACAGGGCTCGGCCACGCTACAACAGAGGTAGGGGAGGGGGGAGGAAGAAATTGAAGGGGGGGAGGAAGACATTGACGGGGGTGGAGGAAGAAATTGACCGGGGGGGAGAAAGAAATTGACAGGGATGGGGGGGGGAGGAAGAAATTGACAGGGATGGGGGGGGAGGAAGAAATTGACAGGGATGGGGGGAGGAAGAAATTGACAGGGATGGGGGGGAGGAAGAAATTGACGGGGGGAGAAATTGACAGGGATGGGGGGGAAGAAATTGACATGGATGGGGGTAATAAATTGACAGGGATGGGCGAGGAAGAAATTGACAGGGATGGGGGGGAGGAAGAAATTGACGGGGATGGGGGGGAAGAAATTGACATGGATGGGGGTAATAAATTGTCAGGGATGGGGAAGGGAGACATTGACAGGGATGGGGGGGGAAGAAATTGACAGGGATGGGGGGAGGAATAAATTGACAGGGATGGGGGGAAGAAATTGACAGGGATGGGGGGAGGAAGAAATTGACAGGGATGGGGGAGGAAGAAATTGACAGGGATGGGGGAGAGAGAAAGAAATTGACAGGGAGGGAGGGAGAGAAAGAAATTGACAAGGAGGGGGGAGAGAAAGAAATTGACAGGGAGGGGGAGCGAAATAAATTGACAGGGGGTGAGAAAGAAATTGACAGGGAGGGGGAGGAGGGGGAATGTGAGTGGGGAGGGAGAGGGGAGAAGAGAGTGACAAGGGAGAGGGGAGAAGAGAGTGACAAGGGAGGGCGGGAGAAGAGAGTGACAAGGGAGGGCGGGAGAAGAGAGTGACAAGGGAGGGGGGGAGAAGAATGTGACAAGGGAGGGAGGGGGAGAAGAGAGTGGCAAGGGAGGGAGAGGGGGGAGAAGAGAGTGACAAGGGAGGGGGGAGAGATTGACATCCATCACACACACACAATCCCACACAATGCACCCCTTACACACAAAGACAATGCACACACAATGAATTAGACACACACACACAAGCAATGCAACCCTTACACACAATGCATGCCTTACACACACATAAACACACAATGCATTCCTTACACACACTCAATGCACCCCTTACAGACGCACACACTGCATCCCGTACATACACAGAATCACACCTTGCAGCACTTACACATACAAACACAGATTCACACAATGCATTCCTTACACACATATCAGGACATCCCCTACACACTCCACCCCCTGTGAACAAACTCATTGGTGGAACGTGAAGGTGGACCCTGGAACCCAGACCTTGAGCTGTGTAAAGGGCCCCCAAAAAATGAAGCTGCTTCCCGTTCTCCCAGAACATTGATTTTTGTGACCAGTTACAAACAGCCTCCAGAGAGCCTGTTCTACACCAGACCAGTGGAGCCAGACTGCAGCCATCATCATCCTCTGGTTGTAAGTAGGCAATCTAGTATATTATTCGTGGCACTAATCTCTAATTTACCTCACATTAAAGAAACACTATAGTCCCCAGAAGCACTGCAGCTTAATGTAGTGGTTCTGGTGTCTATAGCCTGTCCCTGCAGGCCTTTTAATGTAAACACGGCGGCACTCCAGCACTAGCGTTAGTTAACATGGCAGATCATATGGGTGGGGCATTGTGATGTCACATGGGAGGGGCAGCAAACTTTACTTTTGCCTAGGGCGGCAAAAATCCTTGCACCGGCCCTGGCCGGGTGTCACGTGACTACCCGGCGCTCAGTCTGACACTGCACCCGCCGGACGTCCAAAGGTCCCCCTGCTACGTAAGGTAAAAGGGGGGGACAAAGGTAGAAAAATAATTGGAAGGGTTTAGGGGGCTACTAATATGGATGGGGGAGGGGTAGGTAGAAAGATAATTGGAAAGGGTTAGGGGGGCTACTAATAAGGATGGGGGAGAGGGGTAGGTAGAAAAATAATTGGAAGGGTTTAGGGGGGCTACTAATATGGATGGGAGGAGGGGGAGGTAGAAAAATTATTGGAAGGGTTTAGGGGAGTACTAATATGAATAGAAGGGGTAGGGGGGGTACTAATATGCATGGAAGGAGTTAGGGGGGTACTAATACGCATGGAAGGGGTTAGGGGGGTACTTATATACATGGAAGGGTTGGGGGGGTTAATATGCATGGAAGGGGTAGGTGGGGTTCTTTTGTGCATGGAAGGGGTAGGGGTGGTTTTAATATTCATGGGAGGGGTAGGGGTGGTTCTAATATTCATGGAAGGGGTAGGTGGGGTTCTAATATAAATGGAAGGGGTAGAGGCGGGTAGTAAAATGTATGGAATGCATTTCTGACAGTGTCACTGAATGGCAGTTAGGAAATGTGGTCACCCTAAGTCAGGGGCAGTATTACACAATCTGTATATGTATAAAAAAATATAAAAAGTCATCTGCAAAGTACAAAATGTTTGTGTCATATGTTGTGCTAAAAATTAAGCTAGGAATGTGCATACTTTTTTTATTTTTAAAAAATTTTTTTTAGAATAATGATACAGACATTTTATTTCTTAAATTTGTGATGATTCTTTTTTCCCCTCTATATTCAAGGGACACTATAGTCACCAGAACCACAACAGCTAAACGTAGTAGTTCTTGTGTGTATAGCATGTCTTTGCAGGCTTTTCAATGTAAGCACTGCCTGAATAGAAGCGTTTTATTGCTCCCTGCTCGCACCCTCCTATTTTGTCATTTTGGAGGATCTCGGCGCTGTATCCAGATAAGTAAAACCCCTTCCCTGTAGTGACCCTTTAACCCCTTAAGGACCAAACGTCTGGAATAAAAGGGAATCATGACATGTCACACATGTCATGTGTCCTTAAGGGGTTAATGTCATTATTTTATCATTTATATAGCAACAGCAAATTCCGTAGCGCTGTACATTGGGATAAACAACTCCTAGTTTACGGAATAATAATATACCCGGCGAGTAAAAATGCTATCCCCCCCAGATTTTTGGGGGTTCCTACGCCCATGATAGGGGGTACTGTTTTACACGTGAGACTTTGCTGAATACTGTTTGATACTTTTGACACATGGCAATATTATTAATGCTACCTACTCATTTATTTATATTAATCCTGGTTTATTACTAGGATTTATTTTATTTTATGTTTATTTGCTGTATAAATTGAGGTACAGTACTTCAGTGGTCACTATTCTATTATATTTGATTTTTGGAGCGCTCACATACCAATTTGTATTTTTAAGTAGTATTAAGTCGCTCTCCTGTATGTGATGCAGCCCGACACTTGATTAATATAAAATATTTCTTTGTCTGTTACCTTATATCAGTTGTGGTATTGAGACTTTGCTGAATACAAATATGTGTATTTTATTGCAGTAAAAGCAAACATTATTATGACATTTAAAGTTAACCCCTTAAGGACACATGACATGTGTGACATGTCATGATTCCCTTTTATTCCAGAAGTTTGGTCCTTAAGGAGTTAAAATGTTAAAATGTCACGTAGAACTTTGAAAAAACATTTAAAAACTCTTATTTTTTATATTTTATTCATATTAAATTATGTTCCATACCTAAATATTTGATGTTACATGAAAGCCCTGTTTCCCCTGAACAAAATGATATAGAATGAGTGTGGGTGCACTTAGTATAACAGAGGTAAATTATTGTTGAATAGACATATAGTAAAATTCTGTGGTTTGTTTACATTTTTTTGGATCACAACTTGTACATTTGGCTGCGGTCTTAAGGGGTTAAGACACATTACGGGGATTATTATTATTGTTAAGCTCTGTTTTACACTTAGACACGCCAACAATACTGAGCTCTTACAAAACAATAGGATAAGAAAGAGCGACATAGAGACTGTTCCTCCTAAATAGGGACACTTGGGAGGTATTGAACTACAATTAATACTTTAAGGGTCACTATTAATGCCTATAAATAGACTATTTGGCCATTGTTAATTATCTAAATAGTTATTTATCTATTTAAATGTGTCCAACTTCTCTGGTTAGAACTACATGTTTGTTCGTCCACCCACTGTAAGGCGCTGCGGAATTTGTTGGCGCCATATAAATAATAAAATAATGATAATAATAATAATCTATGTCTGTCACACATACTGTATGTAAACAAAAGTGGATTTCTGCTATGATACTAATATTTCAGATCCTGTGTGAATAAAGTTATTAATATTCCTATTTTTCTAACCCTCTGATTGAGTTGTTACTCCTAATGTGGGTAAATATTTGGCTGTTTTTTTGAGAATTGATATCTGTGTGTCTTTGGCACTTGGTCCTCGCTCTCAATATACCTGCTTAAGGTACTTTTTTTCTCTTTGAATTATTTCGGTTATGCCGACTTTACCCACTTAGTCCTTCTTTTGACTTTAGGGCCAGGCTGTCCTGTCCCTCAAGTCTTTCTTGTCTTACATTTTAAGTTTGTCTGCAAAGCAATTTATAAGCAAAATTGCTGTTTTATTACATGTGCTAGCTATGCATTCCTTGTTTCAAATAAATGTTTGTTTTTTTTTCAAACAAAAACTGCTTGGTTGTGAAGACGTTAATTAGTTATACTTACTGAATTGGATATTGTAGACTTGTTTACATTGCATGTTTCCTTTGAGTATATTTGCAATATATTCCCCCTGGTCGCCACCGGTGAGGTTGTTAAATCTTAAAGAACCATCGGCCATTCCATACAGTCTGCCTTCATACCGATCATCTCGAACGTCTACAGGTTCACCTGGGTTTGTTGTAGCAAAATGGTCTTTACTTCTAACAGTCATCCAAGTGATGTCTCTGATTCCAGTCTGGCTCACAGGTAAAATAGCTTCTCCTCCCACAGCGCCAAAAACTGTCTTTTTATCTCCACAGGATTCTATACACAACATACCTAATAAACCCCCAAAAAACATATCATTTTTTTATGTTGTTTGTGCTACTTTTAGCCAGAAGCAGAATCTGTAATTTTGTTCCTTCACAGTAAAATGGAACTTACCTTGAACATGGTATCCGATGACTGTCACTATAAACCATAAAGTCATTATTGAATTATGTTTCTTAGCAGATGATGGTATAGCACACACACTACGATCCCTTTTGAAACTGCAGAAGAAGAGGTGTGTCTAGTCGGAAGTTGCTTGTGGTTTTCTTTACTAATGTGTGGGGTGGCATTTATGTGTGCAGACTGTTTATGGTAAATTAAATATAGTGTTGTGTATGCCTGTATCTAGAGAGGTTGTTTGTGAGATTTTGTGGGGTGGATGGGGGTAACTGTATGTGGGATTGCGTGACTGTTGATGTGGCTGTTTGCAGTGTAGTGTGTGTGTGTGTGTGTGGAGAGGCCTATTAGTAGTGGAGAGTGTGGGAGGGGTTGTTGTGTGTCTTTATGTGGAGGGATGTGGGTTGCAGTGTGTGGCGAAAGTGACCTCGCCACTGTTTTTTGGAGGGGCCTGTTTGCCAGCCTCCTGCCCTGCGACTATGGCCCTGGGATGTAATGGCCTTCTAGGAACTGATTTGGGCATATTGTATTTTATGAACCATCTGGGGACATACTGTGGAGTTACTGGGTGGCCACCATTTCATGTATCCGAGGCACATGGTGAGAACAATGGATGAAGCACATGGTGAGAACAATGGAGGAAGCACATGGTGAGAACAATGGATGAAGCACATGGTGAGAACAATGGATGGCGGCCATTTTAACTCACAGACACTGTTTTGACTTTTCTACACGGTGCCATCTCGCCGGTATTTGGTGCACAAAGACATCATTCAGTAGTTTTAAACTACAGAACAGGGGACACATTTAAGAGTGATTCTTTTTCATATAGCCTGCATATGTTCTGCGGAATCTGCATTAAACCGTATCTTCTAAACTACTGAGCGGATCTGGGTGAATTTTGTATATGTGGTTCACCCAGATCCCCCGGTTCCGAGGATTTTTATGGGGTTATTGGATGTTTTGGGGTCCCTGTCATATGTTTTATAATACTTTATTTCTCTGCCTGTGATAATTATATTAACCATTGTGTTCAGTAATCAAATCACAGGCAGAGGGGAGGATTTTGTGTGGGAGTGTCTGTGTGTATTGTACGGATTGATTGGTTGTATTTCAAAACCCTGTGGGCAGTACTATGTTTGTAGAATGTGAATAAAATAGGCTGTATGTGCCAGTACAGTCAGTTCTACTTCACCCTCAATATGGAGTGCCGTCTCTTATTGGGGGAACCTGCTACAAGGGATTGCTATGCTCTGCATATTCCCTTGCTATAATCACTCCTAAGCTCTTTTAAGAGCTCGTTCCTGCTTCGCTCTGAAGGAAGAGAGGTTCGGCCTGTGGTGGTTGTGGTGTCGGCTAGCGTGCCTGGAATCCTCAAGAAGCGCTAGGAGCATCTATGAACGGAGGTACCCAGTCAGGGTACCAGGTGATCCGTTACAGAGTGTATATGTGGGGAGTCAGGAGATGTATTGTATGTTGAGGCGATTATGGCTATAGTGTGGGGGGATGGAGGTTGTAGTATCTGAGGGTTCATGGCACTGTACCCAGTGGAGTACTTTTGGTTTTGTGCTGCCCTTGGTATGACAAAACTCTGCCCCCCTATATTTATTTTCCTTTTAAAAAAACAACACACTCTTTTCCTGACAGACACACACCGTCACTGAAACATACACTGACATACACTCACTTACAGATACACAGTCAGGGCCGGCGCTTCCTATAAGGCGACCACTCAGGAGGGGGCGCCCTGTGCCTTCATCCCTGGCCCCTCTCATGCTGCAGCCGCCTGAGCGCTCTATAGAGAGCCTCAGGCTGCTGCAGAACTGCCTGGGCCAACACGTCCATTAGGGCACAGCGGCCCGGGCGCACAAGTATCAGGGATCAGCTGGAGGAAAGCGCACAGTGGCCAGGTACAGGAAACAGAAGCTCCTATACCGCAGGCCAGAGAAGAGCTCGGCCACGCTTCACAGGGTTGGGGGAAGGGGTCATGAGAACGTGGGAGGGTGAAGAGAATGTGGGGGGGAGAAGAGTCCACTAATGGGGAGGGGGGGAGAGTCCACTAAGGGAAGGGGGTGAGGAGAACGTGAGGGGGTGGAGGAGAGTCCACTAAGTTAGGGAGGGGGTGAGGAGAATGTGAAGGGGGGAGACCAACCAATATGGGCTCCTTGAATTTTATGTATAAGCGTATTTGGTCTGCCTTAACGTTGGCAGGCGGGCATTCCCTCCAATGGCTACTGGAGTAACTAAATGACCTCCATTTGTTTAAATATACATAGGGATTTGGGAGAGAGTGCAGGTAACTTTTTCTTTGGTCTTTACTGTATGTATCGGGGCTGATGTGTACTGTGGTCATTGTTGCCACCCAGGTGTGATTGGAATGAGCGCGGGACCTATCTTTTTGCATGAGCGTATTTGGTACCAATAACCTATCTATTCTAGTATAAGAAGTATGGGCCATTGAATGGAACGTATAGTCTCTTTCAGTGGCGTGTAAAACTCGCCATGGATCCCAAAAATAATTTTGAAGAATAATATGATTTAAACGTCTAGTTAATTGATACTGTTTTTTTATCCTTTGTTTGAGTGACTATGTCAAAAGAGTAAGTATTTAGAGTACTATCTATCAAAATGAGTGCCGTCCCCCCATAATGACCTCCCCAAAAGTGTATTCTGCTATCACTGCAAACATTATTTCTAGAAAAAGTGCATTGATTTTTGTGTGCACCATAAACATTTAAAAAAGTGTGTTTCATTATTAACATAACATTGTAACAAAACATACCTCCCATCTTTATCACTTATCTTTTTCAAAATAAAAACTCCCCCCCCCCCTTTTTTTTTTTTGTTTTATAACAAGAATGGAAGGCATGAGGAAACTGTTTAGAAAGAATGGGGTGATGACCCCATTTAAAATGGGTTTCTTGATAGAAAGCTAAATGCACTTTATATTTGATAGCCTCTGTTAAAGCTAATCTACGCTTATGAGACGAATTTAACACGAAAATAGAGATGGGTCATCCTGTTATAAAAAGAATAATGATAAACATAATTGCTCTAGTTTATTAAAGGACCACTCTAGTGCCAGGAAAGCATACTCGTTTTCCTGGCACTAGAGTGCCCTGAGGGTGCCCCCACCCTCAGGGACCCCCTCCCGCCCGGCTCTGGAAAGGGGAAAGGGGATAAAACTTACCTTTTTCCAGCGCTGGGCGGGGAGCTCTCCTCCTCCGATCCTCCTCTTCTCCTCCCCGTCGGCTGAATGCGCACGCGCGGCAAGAGCTGCGCGCGCATTCAGCCGGTCACATAGGAAAGCATTCATAATGCTTTCCTATGGACGCTTGCGTGCTCTCACTGTGATTTTCACAGTGAGAATCACGCAAGCGCCTCTAGCGGCTGTCAGTGAGACAGCCACTAGAGGACATAGGGGAAGGCTTAACTAATTGATAAACATAGCAGTTTCTCTGAAACTGCTATGTTTATAAAAAAATTAGTTAACCCTAGCTGGACCTGGCACCCAGACCACTTCATTAAGCTGAAGTGGTCTGGGTGCCTAGAGTGGTCCTTTAAAGTAACTCCATCCAGATTAATCCGTATAGTCATGCATGAAAAAACAAAAACATTGCTTTTGGCCCATATTTGTGTAAGCAGGAAAGATACATCTTTTTCGCCCTTTTTTTCCTTCCCCTCCCCCCCCCCCCCCCCCCCCCTTTTCTTTCCATTCCCTTTTTTTTTGGCGTGTCTTCACCTGCAATTTTTCCTATGCGGCCCCATATAACTTAAATTACACCACATAAAAAAAAAAAAACATTACTATAAAAGAAAAAAAAAAAAAAAACTTAACAAAAACAGACATATTCAACATTATTTACAATATCCTGAATATAGACGGTATTGATAAGCCTTGGGGAGAGATAGTGATATTTAGTGATGGGTAATGTAGTCCATAAAAAAATGAAAACAGGCAAAAACAAGCAAAAAAACACCTCTATTTATAATACAAGGCTGATTAGAAAGCTTTTGTTTTGCTGCTTTTTCAAACATATAATAAGCATCAAGCTATTATTCCAGACCAAGGGAAGAAAATAGATAAATATGTAAATAATCATTTATAACCAATTTGAAAAACAGAAATATAAAACAAATAATTGAAAACCTCACTTCCCAATACCCTTCTGATTTAATATTACGATATCCTCCAGCAAACGTCTCAGCAGCTAATATGAAAAATAAACAAAGACTGTACCTTCTCCTAAATATGACCTGTATTAAACACTCAATATGTTTGCATTACCATAAAGATACAATGTATAGCAACAAAGTTGTAAGTCTTCTCCTGACTAACCCCTATGATAGACAGGTATGTAATCACAACATTTCATAGATACAAGATTGCAGATTTGCATCCATTCAGGTTTCAGTAAATCTGCAATATCAATTTCATTTAAAGGACCACTATAGGCAGCCAGACCACTTCAGCTCAATGGTGAAAACATAGCAGTTTCAGAGAACAGCCACTAGAGGCCGCTTCCACTATTCTCAGTGAGTAAATCGCACGGAGATGACGTTGGACATCCTCGCGGACCGAAAGCGTCAAATTTTCCCCATAAGAAAGCATTAAATTATGCTTTCCTATGGGGAGGTCTAATGCGCATGTGTGGGCATTGCCGCGCATGCGCATTAGGTCTCCCTTGCTGGCTGATGTCGGCGGGGAGGAGTGTGGGCGGAGCATGACCCAGCGCTGAGGGACCTCGGCGCTGGGTTCAGGAAAGTGGCTGAAGGGGTTTAACCCATTCAGCCCCGCGCGAGTTTGGTCGCGAGGGAGGACCTAATAACCCTATCGTGCCAGGAAAACGGGTTTGTTTTCCTGGCACTAGAGGATCCCTTTAACTTTTAGCTTCCAGTCACTTAGCTCTAGCTGCAGCCTTGACCACCTTGCACCACTCGCCAGAAACAGTTATCTGAGGTCTCCGATTAGTTTTCTTTGGTTGTTCTGCTTCTGAGAAGGTAACTGGAATTTGCCACCCGTTAAGGAGGTGACTGCCATCTTCAGGGTTAAGGTTTTTCCGCTATAAGATGTGTCGGATAACCCAATTTGTACATCACTCCTGCCTCTCATAATGCCTTTGTAATAGGTGCAAACCCTTTTGTGCTTTTGCAATGTTGTTGCAGATAAATCCACAAATGTTTTTTTTTTTTTCCTGCAAATTTTCCAGGTAGGTTTTCCATTTTCCTTGAAGCTTGCATTATTCAAAGGCTACCCAAACCACTCGGTTTCCAAGCATTTTCTCATACATAACGAAAATCTGGAAATTATTACTTAAGCACTTTTTTCTTCTTCTGTTGGATTTCTGCCGGTGGAGAGAAACGCTGGAAACTACAGGATTTGATTGATGGGCAATATTTACATTTGAATCTTGTGAGTGTAACCAATAAAGTGAAATTGTTACTTTTATCTACAATGTTGCACTATGTATTTTCATTTTCCTTTTACATACGCCACTAGACTCCGAAGGAAATACAGAATATTTATGGCTTTCCTTTAGATGTGATGTGTCTGAATTTACTTGAAATCTTGTGAGTGTAACCTTGAAAATTGGAATTACTTTGGAGTTTATACGTTATTACTCTATAAGATGTTTCTTTGTGTTTTTATGGTTTAGGTATATCATAAAAACCGGAAGGCCTAAGAATTTAATAGATCAGTTGGTTTACAGTAATTTGGAACCACCTAAGCCAATTACCACTTGGTTGACCCACAACAGGGGGGTTTACCATTCTGGACACTGTAAGGCCTGTCTATTCCTTTAACCATCTCATTCAGTGACTTGTAATGACAATATTAAACAATCACAACAGTTAATGACTTTGTCAATTGCAGTTAGCATGCATGACCATCTGCACTTGCAGTTTACAATTTAGAGGAAAAAACGTACTAACCTTTCTCAAGAAGGATCTTGCAAAACGCTAATTGCATCACAAATATGAAGTTATCGACAAAAACAATTGCAAGACATGTGTGTACTAATCATGATGCAAATCTCAAAAATGTTCAATTCCAGGCGATTGAGAAATTACATTTAAATTCACAGAAAGGCACTGTAAACCATCTACCGTATATACTCGAGTATAAGCCGAGTTTTTCAGCCCATTTTTTGGGCTGAAAAACCCCAACTCGGCTTATACTCGAGTCAGAGTCTGTATTATGGCAATTTGCATTGCCATAATACAGACTGGGGGAGAGGGGGGCTGCAGAGAGATGTTACTTACCTTTCCTGCAGCTCCTGTCAGCTCTCTCCTCCTCCGCCGGTCCGTTCAGCTCTTCTGTCAGCTCACAGTGTAAAGCTCTCGCGAGATTTACACTGGGAGCTGACCGAGGTGCTGAACGGACCGGCAGAGGAGGAGAGAGCTGACAGGAGCTGCAGGGAAGGTAAGTAACATCTCTCTGCAGCCCCCACAGCCCCCTCCTACACAGTGCCCATCCACTGGACCACCAGGGAAGGAGAGCCCCCCTCCCTGGCCAGCTAGCAAGCAGGGAGGGGGGACGAAAAAATGTGTATATATATATATTAATAATAATAAAAAAAATAAAAATAAAAAAATAATAAAATAAAAATAATAATAAAATAAAAAATAATAATAAAATAAAAAAATAATAATAAAAAAATGTAATGAAACAAATTTTTTTTAAAATAATAATTAAAAAATAAAAATGCCCACCCCCCACCAAGGCTCTGCATCACACTCTGCATTACACACACACATACACACACTGCACTCATACACACACACACTGCATTCATGCACACACACTGCATTCATGCACACACACTGCATTCATACACACACACTGCATTCATACACACACACTGCACTCATACACACACACTGCACTCATACACACAGCATTCTCATACACACACACTGCACTCATACACACAGCATTCTCATACACACACACTGCACTCATGCACACAGCATTCATACACACACACTGCATTCATACACACACACTGCACTCATACACACACACTGCACTCATACACACACTGCACTCATACACAGCATTCTCATACACACACACTGCACTCATACACACAGCTTTCTCATACACACATACACTGCATTCATATACACACACTGCATTCATATACACACACTGCATTCATATACACACTGCACTCATACACACACTGCATTCTCATACACACACACTGCATTCTCATACACACCCTGCATTCATTATATACACACACTGTAAATAAATATTCAATTAATATGATTTTTTAAGGATCTAATTTTATTTAGAAATTTACCAGCAGCTGCTGCATTTCCCAACCTAGTCTTATACTCGAGTCAATAAGTTTTCCCAGTTTTTTGGGGTAAAATTAGGGGCCTCGGCTTATATTCGGGTCGGCTTATACTCGAGTATATACGGTACTTATAAAATCTGAACCCAAATTGATTTATACTATATGTTTCCTAGTGTCCTGATTGAAGAATGTTTAATTTTACCCATTTCATACATGAATTAAGTTTTTTATTTTAGTAATCTTTTCTTTATCGGACTCTTAAATTATTCTCTTTCATTTACCTTTATCCTCTGGGATTGTTTCATTGATAAATTATACATTATATATTATTATTATTATGCGCTTAACTTGTTCTTGTATTTAAGTAACTCCCCCATGTAATTACTTGGATTTGTAGCCATACAGTACTGGTTTCACATGTTTTCTTTTCTTTTTTCTTTTATTTTTAATATTGCTCTTTCCAGCGATTCACTCACACACACGGCTTTGGTGCGTCTAATTTCTTATTCTTTGATGTTGTTCCAAATATTATGGAATACGATTGTTCTAGCAGCTATATCTTTTTATATTTTCTCTCATACTATACGGGTGAGCTCAACTGCCAATGTCGAAATTTGCATATAAAAAATGTCTTCTGATTTCCTCGACTACTATAATCATCATGTTGGTGATAACGAGTGGTACCTGATATTGCTGTCTTGCTGTCAACCATCTTGCTACTATCAGCCATTTTATAGATTATAACCAGTGGAGCACAAACTGTATTTTATTTTTATTTTTTAAAAGACCTATGCTATTTTTTCTTTTCTCATTTCTGATCTACTGAGTTATTCTCAAATAAATGTTCTTATCACAGTGTTAACCACATAGAGAGGAAGTGGTAGCAGAGCCGATGAAGGATGCAGATTGTAGTTGTGATATATACGTTGAGTCTACAGTTATGCTCTCAGGAGGGGAGGGGAGCACTAAGGAATGATGAAATCATGTTATCGAATCATTCAAAGGGGTTATATGTCTAAACGTACTTGCTCAGTTGTAGCTTCCTGTGCAAAGGCACCTGTTACTTTTTGTGTTAGGATAAGATTACATTTAAATTGTAAGAACAATGACCATAGTAGGAGATTGTAATGGACCGTTTCAGCAGACAAGGGGTTAAAACCGCTTAGACGATAATCCCCTTTTCAGAGACAGGCACAGTTGAATACAGTGAATCCCCCCCCAATAACGAGACAAGGCTCCGTGTTTGAGGTCAAGCAGTGGTCTGAGGTGCTGGCACACCCAGCCTGGTTTTTATTACAATCTTTTCAAATACAGGTCCGCCCACAGGGAGGTATAAAACAACCAATCAAATATCAGTTACATCCCACATATTCCCTCCCCTTATCCTGAGAGGAAACTCAATTACACATACAGTTAAAACATACTTTTTACCCAACTTTCATAACTCTAAAACCATACATCCAATCTCCATAAATTACATATTCAAACTCAGCATACTTTAACCCCTTAAGGACACATGACATGTGTGACATGTCATGATTCCCTTTTATTCCAGAAGTTTGGTCCTTAGGGGGTTAAACATAAACACTCTCAAAAAGCATACCAATCCCTTCAGTAAATAAAAAGATATGACTGAATAAAAATGGCCTCTGTGGAGGGAGACCGACTGTCTCTGCTCCCAATTCCCGTGTCCTGCTGCTGGGGAAAGGAGACTGGGCTCCCAATTCCCTGCTGGACACTCTGCCGCTGGGGAATGGAGACTAGGCTCCCAATTCCCGGCACATCACTCGGCCGCTGGGGAATGGAGACTGGGCTCCCAATTCCCAAAACATCACGCTGCTGCTGGGGGGCAGGAACAACTACCTCTGCTCCCTGTAACTCAGCCTGCCGCTGGGGAGGGAGGACGCTGCTCTCCTCTCCCTGCACTTCACACTGCCTTCCCAGCATATCACTCTGCTGCTGAGGGGCAGGAACAACTACCTCTGCCCCCTGTAACTCAGCCTGCCGCTGGGGAATGAAGACTGGGCTCCCAATTCCCTGCAATTCACACTGCCGCTGGGGAATGGAGACTGGGCTCCTAATTCCCTGCAATTCACACTGCTGCTGGGGAATGGAGACTGGGCTCACAATTCCCTGCAGTACCTGCCGCTGGGGAGAGGAGACTGAGCTCTCTCTGTCCCGCAACTGTAACTTCCGGTGGAGGTCCACCCAACGTGGCAGCTGACCGTCACCCTCTGCCCGGTATAGCAGATTCTTGAACACTAGACCCCTCACGAACTTAACGGATTTCTCAGCTGGAATAGGTCCGTAGAAGTTCAGCCGCAACCACATCATACGGTCAAATTCCTCTACAGAGTATCTGTACTCCACTGCTGGTTCCATCCTCGTGCTGTCAGGGCCGCTGTACTGAGACATGCGTTGCCCTCAAATTGTAAAATGCAAAGAAATGGTGTCTCCTGTAGCTGTCCTTCTGGCTGTAGGAACGATCCTGCCGCTTGCCACCAATTGTAACGGACCGTTTCAGCTGAGAAGGGGTTAAAACCCCTTAGACGATAATCCCCTTTTCAGAGACAGGCACAGCTACTGTAGAATCACCAAAACTCACAAATTGACTATAAGTGAATGCACCAAACTCCCGAACTGCATACAAGGGAATAAGGTAGCATTCCAAACTCCCGAACTGGAACCTCACAAATAGCTGCTAGCAGACGAACAGGAAAAGCTCCCAAGCGGCTTACACTCCTGGCAATCAGTCTCTATCAGCATACAGTGAATCCCCCCCAATAACGAGACAAGGCTCCGTGTTGGAGGTCAAGCAGTGGTCTGAGGTGCTGGCACACCCAGCCTGGTTTTAATTACAATCTTTTCAAATACAGGTCTGCCCACAGGGAGGTATATTCCCTCCCCTTATCCTGAGAGGAAACTCAATTACACATACAGTTAAAACATATTTTTTACCCAACTTTCCTAAATCTAAAACCATACATCCAATCTCCATAAAAATTACATATTCAAACTCAGCATACTTTAAACATAAACACTCTCAAATATCATACCAATCCCTTCAGTAAATAAAAAGATAGACGGAAGTTCTTTTATGACCGACCGCAAGCACATTTTCTTGCCCAAAACAGTTCCATGGATTTGGGCAGTGCGGTCGGTCAATTTCCTGCATAAAAACGGCTAATTCCCGTTCGAAGTGTTGCCGGTACTTCGACTTTAATCGAAGTGTCAAAGTGGAGTCGATGGTAAGGGTCGGCGGTGTTCGACAAAGTTAAAATGGCTGCCGCCACGTGGTCCTTTGTCCGATGCCGGTCACTTCGACGACTTCGACAACTTCGGTAACTTCGGCACTTCGGCAACTTCGACAACTTCGGCACTTCGGCTGCATCCGAAGTGCCATATAAAAAGTGCCAATCCTTCTCCCACAGTATTTAAAGGGCCAGAATGAGTGACATGCACTCTGTTAGGGCCGAACACTGTTTTTAAAGGGCCCAATCTCCCAGGGCCATAGTCCAAAGGCAGCAGGCGGGCAACCAGGCTTCTTCAATGCAATGTGGCGAGATTGCTCTCGTCACAGAGATCACTCAATTTTTAGGCAGTATCTTCAGGAATATTTTTTGTTTTGTCTTTTTGTGCTTTTCAACAAGGGCTCTTATGGTGAACTTTTTTTTTGCCAGTTTTAGAGTTTTTATTTCGGAGATAATCCCAATTTTCTCCTCTTTTTTTAATCAACTAGGATCATTTTTTAATTTGGTATATTTGTAATTCTCATATTTGGAGATGGCTCATGTCCTTTTCCCTATTTTCCCATTTATAACAATCCTTGTTCTTATTACCATGTTAGACTTTGCTTGCTAAGGTCTCACTGTGATCACAGGTGCTTCTCGTGATCAATATAATTATTTACTGAACCTGGTGGCTATATAATTATTGGGTTATACTCTTTAGCTCTACAATAACCGAGCTCCGTACGTTAGATTCTCCAAATACAGACATCACTTGTGTTGCTGTAATATAATCCATTACTATGAGTGTTTAACTTTGAAGCCCAACTCAAGGGATTGGTTATCTGCTGGGCAGAACTGTATTCCTTCCCCTTTCCATTTCTATTAAGGGGAAGGGTGGATTCATGTTATATAACTCCCCCCACTTTCCGTTCTGTTTGATTGGTTAGTCATGAACCAATTACAGGTGGGACACCATTTTTAAAAAAGATTCAGTTCCTCAATTCCCCTTGAAGAGTAATTTGTTGGTGGAATGCACATCGAGGCTTATTGGTGCATGCTGAAAGTTGAGTGACTTTTCTTCAGTCAAACATTGTTAGGCTTTCCCTTGGTGGAAGCATGAAGATTAGGCAAACAAGGGGCACATTGGATATGTTCTATTGTGGTAGTCAGGTTTTGATAGCTAGTGCTTTTTAGGGAATCCAGTCTATGTAGACTGGATTCCCTAAAAAAGCGGTACCCTCAAAGGCATAACAATACGGCTATGGATTAAGGACAGGTTGAGCGATTCCTCCTTTTTGAAGGTTTCATTTTCCAAGATGATTAATTTGTTGTGTAGTTTTAAATTATTAGCTAACTGTGACTGTTTTCTTTGGGGGATTTTAACCAATTTGCAACTGACTCTGCTTGCCAGCTAGATGCTTATTACATTTGCCGATGAGGTTTAGGATATCAATTATACAAGCGCTGTAGTGCCAGGAAAGTTGATTTCCTGACACTATAGCTCCCTCTAGTGCCCTCCCTCCCTCTATGTCAAGTTCCACCTGTGGTGCAGAAGGGCGCCAGCCAGCAGGGTAGACATAATGCTCATGCAATGCTTTTCTTTGCTCTTCGGGTGAGTCTGGGCATGCCCATGCATAGTGTCAGTTGTTGACAACCACTAGAGGTTAACCATGGATAGTAGTTATTGCCATTTCTCAATGACTGCAATAATTACTATTGTAGGGTTAAGGGACCTGGGACATTGTACCCAGACCACTTCAAAGAGCTGAAGTGGTATAGGTTCTTTAATTAATATATTATTTCATTTTATAATATTTTGCAACCAACCCTGTCAGCTTGTTAGTTACTCAAATCTAAATCACTTATAGTTACAATTTGTAACATTTTCAATCATTAACCTTCTAGTGCTTTACAGCAGATTCTGATATTACTTGATACCCCATATCCCTTATCACATTAAAAATCAGTTTCTGATTTAAAAATTTCATTTTCCAACTATCTCTGCTTGCTTGCTAAATATATATTGCTTGCTTGCTAAATATTAAGAACTAAGTATATAATCGACCTACAGATATTACGTATTTACAGAGAGCTGTAAAAATATTATGCTTTCACCTTTAATAAGTACAACAGGCGCTGAGAGAATTAAATGTAAATGTAGTATCCCACTTCTTCCTTACGTTACTTTGCATCTATTTCTGTCTGTACTGCTTAAAAATAAATTTAATAAACACTGTTGTAGATAGTCAGTATTCCAATGTGGTTAACTTTTAGACGCTCCGCTAAAAGCAGAGATAATATTGCATGTCATTTCTATTTATGTTTTACAGTCTTTATCACCCGTTCTGTCTGTTAAGGCAAAAAAGTACATTTCCAGGCACTCTAGTGTTAAAGCCGCAGGCAGATTTTAATGGAACAGAAAGAGCAGTAAAGTTTCGACCTTCACAGAGGTCTTTTTTTGCCTTGACGTGTTGGGATTGCTGGTCCTGTTCGGGAGCACCGGTGGTTGCTGGGATTGAGTGCGGTTCCTACAATCATCTTTGTAATGCTGTTCTGTCTATTAGTGGCATTCATTTTATGCGTTATTTTTTGTATCATATATGATTCCCTTGCTGCTGACACCTCCTATATGTAGTGTACTGTATAATCTTTGTAATGCTTTATATGTTAAGCTTGTTTTTAGCCATTGTAAATAAAAGTTCAGTATAATTATTTTGCACGGTAGGGAGTATGCCTTTTTCTTCTCTTTTCTAAAACTCCTGCTAAAGATATCAAATGCAGTATTTTTTTAGCCTTTCATCATAACTAAAGTTTTCCATCCATAAGTCAACAGGTAAACGTGTAACAAGAATTGATGTTGATTAGGATCACCCAAAAAAAAACATTCCACTATACACTCACAGCAAACTGCAAAGTTCACTCAAGCAAAGGAAAATCTAAGTTGTAGGTGTTGTTGAACAAACAGACTGTTTTAAAATGAGTAAAAACCCTTAGTGAGTCACTCCACAGCAAAAACACTCTGTGAGAAAATGTTAAATGAAACAGTAAAAAAACTAGTGTTAAATGAAACAGTAAAAACCCTCCAGTATACGTGCTTGGTAGTGCACAAAATAGTTCATGCAAGAGCACCTTAAAAATGCACATCCAGCAGCCAGACCACTTCAGCTGGGTGCAATGCCCCTTAACCCTGCAACAGTAATTATTGCAGTTATTGAGAAACTGCAATAATTACTATCCAGGTTTTACTGCACCTCTAGTGGCTCTGCATGAGGACCTCCAGTGTCAGATTTTTCCCCATAGGAAAGCATTGAATGAAATCCTAATGTGAGCACGTCATTGCTGTGCATGCGCATTAGGTCTCCCCCGCTGGCTGATGTCGGCGGGGGAGGAGGATGGGCATAACTTGGCCCAGCGCCAAGGCACACCGGCGCTGGATTCAGGTAAGTGACTGAAGGGGTTTTAACCCCTTCAGCCACGCGGGAGGGAGGGCGCAAGGGGAGGGGGCAATGTTTTCCTATCACTATAGACTCCCTTGAATAATGGCAAAATCACAGTTATCCCCACTCGTTCAATTAGCATTTGTAAACATGTGAACATAAAAAAACAAGCATAGCATATAACCATTTATTCATATCAACTTTTTAAAAACAATTACAAACTCTTACATGTGGATATACAGCATCAGTAAAAAACCCAAAGGAAAGCATTGGGTCAATGCTTTCCTATTGGGAGGGCCTAATGTGCTTTAGCAGTGGTGTATTTTGGCTTTGTGCTGCCCTAGGCATGACAAAACACGGGCACCCCCCCCCACACACACACCTAAATTTATCTTAAAACCAACACGCTCTTTTCCTGACAAACACACGCCCTCAGTGATGCATACACTGACAGATACACCGTCATTGGCCCACACACTGTTTAACCAACACACACTTTGTCTAAAACACAAACACTCACTGACGGACACACACATTCACCAGCAGACACAAATCCACTCACTGACAGATATACAAACACACACTCACAGACACACATGCACACTCACTGACAGATGCACACTCACTCAGTGTCAGAAACACACAAAATTCACTAACAGACATAGACATTCATTGGCAGACACATATACACACTCACTGGCAGACCTACTCAGTGTCAGACACATACACTGACAGAGACACACACACACTGGCAGAGACACACACACACACACACACAAACTCACTGACAAACACACACACTCTCACTGAGAAACACACACACAAACTCACTAACAGGCACACACACAATTTATCATTTTATTTACATTTTACTCCAGTCAGCCTCCCTACCTCTGGGAGTGCTGGGATGGAGTCTCTATTTCCCTGTAGTCCAGTTGGGTTGCTGAGAAGCTGGGCGTGCGGTCCCTGGGGTCCAGTGGGGCTGCTGAGAGGCTGGGAGTGCGGTCAATGCAGGCGTGCGAGGGAGCTCTGATCTCCCTGCTCACTCCCTTGCGCACCTCTTAGTGATGCCGGGGCTGGAGTGAACTTATATTCCGTCCCCGGCATCCCAAGCAGATGCCAGCCTCTGGGGGGCCCAAGGACAAGAGGCTGACAAGGCATCTGCCAGGGCATTCAGGGGGCAGGGTTTTTTGCCGCCCCACTTAAAGTGCCGCCCAAGGCAAATGCCTTGTGAGCCTGCTCTAGATACAGCGCTGGGCATTAGCCCTCCCTATCAGATGATGCTGGAGGAGGCGGAGCCCTGCCACAGCACCAAGGGGCATCACGCTGGAATCAGATTAGTAAACACAGGGTTTTTAACACTTTATCTACTGGAGAAGGGGGAGGAGCAAGGGGACGGGGCCCGAGGGAACTATAGTGCTAGGAATTCAACTTTGTATTTCTTGCACTATAGTATCCCTTAAGTTTGGCATGACCTGCCTCTCATAAAACCATGTTGATTCCTGCTAATGATATTGTTCAAAACACATTTTTGGATATCCCTCAACAAACCGTCAAATAATTTCCCAACCACAGATGTTAACCTCAGAGCCTGGTACTTTCCAGGTTGAGCTTTTGAACCATTTTAAATATAGACACCACATCTGTGTTTCTCTAATCCTCTGGTACAATTTCTGAAATGAAAGAACCCCGAAAAATTACACTGATCTCCATAAGCACATGTGGGTGACCTGGGGCATTTGTTTGATTGGTTTAGCATGTTACCCTGTGTTAACCAGCTGTTTCCAAAAGTTTGTAAATGTATTATCCATAGGTATAATACTGAAAAGCCAGTGTAACGCATAGGTTGTAATGAAATAGCCGCACCACATGTAAAATTTTGTTTACATTGTATTTTTTTTTTGTATATTGTTCTTAAACAACATTTATTTTGTTCATAATGCTGTACACCTGCACTAAAACTTTAAATTAAAAAAATGGATGTGTCCTTGATCCCCTATTTTTCTCAATTTATAAGGCCTCCCTTGGTAAACTCATCAGCCACTTTGGCTTCCAGTATCATTTCTATGCGGTTGACTCGCAAATGTATCTGTCCTCCCCTGATTTCTCATCACTCCTCTTGACTCGTGTCTCTGACTGCCTCTCTGCTATTTCAAACTGGATGGCTGCTCATTTCCTTAAACTTAACCTGTCAGAACTTCTGGTCTTCCCTCACTCAAGTGTTTCTACTCCCTTGTCTGTTTCCCTCCAAGTGAATGGTGCTACCATCAGCTCTACCTCACAGGCTCAATGCCTAGGTGTTCTCTTTGACTCCGACCTCCTCCTCACCCCTCATGTCCACTCAATCTTCAAATCCTGCTGCTGCCATCTCAAAAACATAGCACCCATCCGCCCCTCTTTAACGCCTGATACGGCTATGGTGCTTGTCCATGCCACTGCCGTCTCCCACCTTGACTATTGTAATCTGCTTCTCATTGGTCTTAAATGTTCTCAACTTGCCCCGTTACAGTATATAAAGAATGTGGCGGCGAGACACATTTTCCTGTCCGCCCACACCTCCCACATCTTCCCCCTCCATCAGTCCCTACATTGGCTACCCGTAAGATATAGGGCTCAATTTAAGATTCTGGTACTTGCTTACAAATATCTACACAATGCTGTTTCGACCTACCTATCCTCACTAATACACAAATATGTATTGTCTACGCCCCTAGTCTCTGCTGAAGACCTATGTCTAACCTCTGTTCATACTCCTACCTCTGATGTTCAGCATAAAGACTTCTCTAGGGCTGCACCATTCCTATGGAACGCCCTTCCCCTCTCTATTAGACTTTCACCCAGTCTCCACTCCTTCAAAAAATATTTGAAAACTTACTTCTTCAGGAAAGCATATCAATTAAACTGTGAACAGCTTTCCCTCCCCGCACCCTGATTCCTCTCCTGCAACTGTCATCAAAACACTAAGCCCTCAGTGAATACTATCCAAGCAACCTACTTTTCTACCATACCCTTACCTTTTGTGTCACTATACCCCACTGCCTCTAGCATGTAAGCTCACTGAGCAGGGCCCTCAATCCCTCTGTTACTGTGTCTCTATACCCCACTCCCTCTAACATGTAAGCTCACTGAGCAGGCCCTCAATCCCTCTGTTACTGTGTCACTATACCCCACTCCCTCTAGCATGTAAACTCACTGAGCAGGGCCCTCAATCCCTCTGTTCCTTTGTGTCTAACTCATCTGGTTACAAATATGTGTCTGTTAGTCCACCCATTGTACAGTGCTGCAGGATTTGTTGGAGCTTTATAAATAATAATAATAATAATAATAATAATAATAATAACTTAGATTATTAGCCGAATCAAGAGTTACATTCCAATATCAGTAATCCTAATTATGTCATACTGATACTGTCAATACCTCAAGCTCCCCCATTTTCTTATACAAAATTCCTACATTAGCATAGAAACATAGAATGTGACGGCAGATAGGAACTATTCGGCCCATCTAGTCTGCCCAATTTTCTAAATACTTTCATTAGTCCCTGGCCTTATCCAGGGCCGGACTGGCCCACCGGGATACCGGGAAATTTCCCGGTGGGCTGTTGGCACCTGGGGCCGGGCAGGCAGCTGGCTCTTCTGGCGGCCGCAGGGGAAGCTCTTCTGGCGGCCGCTGGGGGAGCTGGCTGTTCTGTCTCTGCTCCCCCCCCCCCGCACACTAGAAAGAGACCGGGGCCGGAATATGACATCATATTCCGGCCCCAGTCTAATAAAGCTGCGCGCTGGGAGGGGGAGCAGAGACAGAACAGCCAGCTCCCCCAGCGGCCACCAGAAGAGCTTCCCCTGCGGCCGCCAGAAGAGCCAGCTCCCCCATGTGGCCACAATCAAACTGAGCTCCCCATGCGGCCGCTAGCACAAAGGTAGAAATTATGAGTGTCAGTGTGAGTGTATGTGTGTGTCTGTGTCATGGTGTGTGTCTGTCTGTGTCATAGTGTGTGTGTGTCTGTCTGTGTCATTGTGTGTGTCTGTCTGTGTCATTGTGTGTGTGTGTCTCTGTCTGTCATGGTGTGTCTGTGTGTCTGTGTCATGATGTGTGTGTCTGTCTGTGTCATGGTGTCTGTGTGTCTCTGTCTGTCACATGCGCACATACTTCAGAGGGCGGCATTCATGCGCCCTCTGAAGTCCTGAACGCACTACCGCGCATGCGCGCGGTGTGCGCGGACGCGAGCTGAGCTGACTGACAGCTCAGCTCGCGGTCTTTGCTCGCCCCCTCTCCTCTCTGACAGGCTGGAGAGAGAAGGCGCACACAGTGCCTTCTCTCTCCTGCACATGTCAGACGTATCTTAATACGTCTGACGTGTACGGGGCCTTTTTAGGGCCCTACATGATAGGAAGTCCCTCTGGTGGCCGTCTGAGTGACGGCCACTGGAGGTATTCCTATCAATTAATGTAAACACTGTATTTTCTCTGAAAATACAGTGTTTACATTAGATTGCCTGCAGGGAGCTATAGATCTCACCTGAACAAATACACTAAGCTGTAGTTGTTCAGGTGACTATAGTGTCCCTTTAAATATAGTATTCTCCTTTACTGTGTTGATTCCCTTTATGTATTTAAATGTTTCTATCATATCCCCCCGTCTCGTCTGTCCTCCAAGCTATTCATGTTAAGTTCTTTTAACCTTTCCTGGTAAGTTTTATCCTGCAATCCATGAACCAGTTTAGTAACCCTTCTCTGAACTCACTCTAAAGTATCAATATCCTTCTGGAGATACGGTCTCCAGTACTGCGTACAATACTCCAAGTGAGGTCTCACCAGTGTTCTGTACAATGGCATGAGCACTTCCCTCTTTCTACTGCTAATACCTCTCCCTATACAACCAAGCATTTTGCTAGCATTTCCTGCTGCTCTATTACATTGTCTGCCTACCTTTAAGTCATCAGAAATAATCACCCCTAAATCCTTTTCCTCGGATGGTGAGGTTAGGACTCCATCAAATATTCTGTACTCTGCCCTTGGGTTTTTACGTCCAAGATGCATTATCTTGCACTTATCCACATTAAATGTGAGCTGCCACAACTCTGACCAATTACAGTTACCATGTTTCTTGAACTTTCTTTGTACAGAATGTAATTAATACTTGCTTGGTCTGTCTGCAAATATTACCATTCCCTTCATCAAGGCATATTTTGAACCTTAGCGTGGGATCATTTTCCCACTAGCTTGTACTATCTTGTAATAAGCATTTTGTTGTGCCTTTTTGACACACAGTGAGTGTGTACTGTATATTTTGCAAACCTGATGTGTGCTACAGCTCTATAATACTTCCTCTCTTGCTCAGCTATGTAGTCTGAGCACAGAAATACCCCTATGTGTATTTTGCCAGGTATATGTAGACGTTGAAGGGGCACATTTGAGACACAGCTATTTAAGTTTTTTCAAACTTTGAATTTTTACGATGTGTCCATATCCCACTTTGTTTTTTTTAGGTTTATTATTCAACTAACCCACAAAGGCATACCATTTCTTAAAGAAGACACCCAAGGGTATTTCAAAAGGGATATTTTGAACCTTAGCGTGAAATCATTTTTCCGCTAGCTTGTACCAGGTGTAGTGGTAATTAGCATTTTTTTTCTGCTTTTTGACACACACGAGTTTGTAATATATATTTTGCAAACCTTATGTGTGCTATGGCAGTATAATACTTTATATGTTGCTCAGCGATGTCATCTGAGGACAGAAATACCCCCGTATGTACCTTTACCAGGTTTATGACAACGTTGAAGGGGCACATTTGAAACACAGCCATTAAAGTTTGAATTTTTACGCTGGGTCCATGCCCATTTTGGCATTTTTTTAGCAGGTTGTTTTATCCAATTACTTCACAAAGAAATACCATTTCCTAAAGAAGACACCTCAGGGTGTTTCAAAAGGCATATTTTGAACCTTAGCGTGGGATCATTGTTTCACTAGCCTGTACAAAGTGAAGAGATAATACACATTTTTTTCTCTTTTATAAACATTTTGTTTTACTTTTTTTAAAGTTTTTTTTTTTACTTTTAAAGATTTTTTTAGCTAATATTTTTTTTTTACTAATTTAAAACTTTCTTAAAACATTTAATTTTTTTTTTAACTATTTAAAACTAACCCCTGACTAGCCTAACAGCAAATCTCCCAATTTCCCCACTAATTTCTACCCAGCCTAGCTAAATAAATAAATATTTTACAAATATTTAAGTAACTAACCAATAAAATTTAACCCCTGAGAGTTGAGAAAAACTTAAAGTTAACCCTCAGGGTTTAGAAGATGTATGTGTCTGTGTGTGTGTGTATGTATGTACTTATATGTGTGTGTGATTGTATATATGTGTGCCTGTGTGTGTCTGTGTATATGTGTGTCTGGTGTATGTGTGTGTCTCTGTATGTGTGTCTGCATGTGTATCTGTGTGTCTGCATGTGTGTTTAAATGTGTTGAAGGAAAGAATCCCAAATGTTAGGGTAATTGGAAGGGAGGGCAAGGGTCCAGCTTCCAAAAACCACTAGCAGAGGGTGTGCCCATATAGGAGAGTAAATAACTCAAGTCCCATGGCTGAAGTGATGAAATAAAAATAAAAAATCTTTATTAGGAAAATAATGTACTAAAAACCAATATGGTAACCCATGAAAGTGCAAACAAAACTGTGCAAAATAGGGGGGGTGAAAAAACGTGCCACACACACTTGGTCTCGGTCTTAGCTACGGTCCCATGGGTGTACCCCTCAGGTATAATATACTATATGTAAAGTATATAATAAGGGTACCGTGCAAATGCCTAGAGACTAGCTATAGCAAAATCAGAGTTAGCGGGGGCTAGTATATGTACAAACAGGAAAGGATGCCCATGTACGTAAATAGGGCTCCTCCTGGTTAGCACAGCCAAAGTCACCTATGTAGAAAAATAGGGGGGGGGGGGGGGGGGGGCAGACCAGTGGTATGAACTGCCCTCCTATTAGGGATAACAATAAAAATAGAGGTATCACATATATAGTTGTCTGGGAAGAACAGCCAGTAGGTAACTCTATAGAAGCGCCTCTAAAAATCCACCAAGTTTGAGTTCAGGTAGATAAAAGGGCTCCGCTTGTGCAAAAGCTAGAGCAGTTCCTCTCTTATTGGAGTATGGGAGGTATTGTAGCTAAGCTCCTAACTGTATCATGGTATCAGAGTGCTTGAAAGCCATATCTAGAGAGAAAGGTACTCAGTTGCAGACTAGTATAGGGCAATTCCTAATTATTAGCCCAGTGAAAAAGCAAAGTGGAGTAAAAAGCCCCTAGACTATCACCTGACTCGTACACAATCTGATAGGAGGCTAAGCAGAGAAATCCCTAAGCGACTGATAAGCTAGTAACTCGAAGCCTGTCTATTTCTATTCGGCATAAATGCCGGGCAGAGCACAGCCCTAAATCTGGTATCAGCTATAAGTCATATCGGAGGGTAAAGGAGAGACCCAAAGTGGTGTCAAAAAAACCCTAAAACCAGCATCTAACTCGACGCGCGTTTCGGCGCTATGTGGCGCCTCTTGATAAAGGCGCCACATAGCGCCGAAACGCGCGTCGAGTTAGACGCTGGTTTTAGGGTTTTTTTGACACCACTTTGGGTCTCTCCTTTACCCTCCGATATGACTTATAGCTGATACCAGATTTAGGGCTGTGCTCTGCCCGGCATTTATGCCGAATAGAAATAGACAGGCTTCGAGTTACTAGCTTATCAGTCGCTTAGGGATTTCTCTGCTTAGCCTCCTATCAGATTGTGTACGAGTCAGGTGATAGTCTAGGGGCTTTTTACTCCGCTTTGCTTTTTCACTGGGCTAATAATTAGGAATTACCCTATACTAGTGTAACGGATCACCTGGCACCTCGACTGGGTACCTCCGTTAATGGATGCTCCTAGCGCTTCCAGAGGACTCCAAGCACTCCACCAGACACCATAAGCACCGCAGGCTGCAGCTATCTCCCTTCAGAACGAAGCAGGAACAAGCTCTTACAAGAGCTCAGTGATTATAGCAAGGGAATATGCCTAGCATAGCAATCCCTTGTAGCAGATTCCCCCAATAAGAGACAGGACTCAAGTTGAGGGTAAAAATAGAACTATCTGGCTGCTAGCTTGCAGCCCTTTTTATTAGGTGCTCCCATGAAGGGGAGGGACACACACAGTAACGTACATTAACCAATCACACAATAGTTACATCCCACACATAGCCCTCCCCTCTACCTGTAAACTAATTATCTGTACACACAGGAAAATACAATTATCATAGGTAGGGAAAATACAGTTTTTACACAACATTCATAACTCCCAAAATATACATCACATTCGCATAAAAATACATATTCACAATCAATCCATTCAGGGGAACAACATACTCAAAAATCATACGAATTGGACCAGGGGTTCAAAAGTTAGTACAAATGTGCATTTGACCTTCTGGAAGCATGGTTTCCAGCTCAAACTAGTTCCCCAGAATCCTCTATCCTGGAGACAATGGAGAAGCTGATTTAATTATATCCAGGGACAAACACAGCCTCCATTAAGCACATGTTACCAGCAACCACCAAAAGACATAAAAATACATAACTCCTGTTATACTAAACAGAACCCCCACATTCAACCCATCCCCAGATGGCTTGGATCTGAGCGCTCAACATATCCAAACAGCGCTCAGATGCCACAAACACAGTTCAAACGCCATGGGGTTTAAGTTTCGTATGGGCTGATGAGAGGGCCCATAATCCTGGGGCAGCCCAATAACACACAGTATGCCCAAATACCGTGCATAAAGGGCCAAATCGCCCAGGGACCGTAGTCACAGGGTAAGAGGCGGGCAAGCAGCCCCCTCCAAAATACAGTGGCGAAGTGACTTTCGCTACAACTAGTCTGCAACTGAGTACCTTTCTCTCTAGATATGGCTTTCAAGCACTCTGATACCATGATACAGTTAGGAGCTTAGCTACACTACCTCCCATACTCCAATAAGAGAGGAGCTGTGTAACGGTATACGGTATAACCGTCCACGACATCCGTTGGTATCTTCAGGAAATCCACAGTCAGAGTAGAAAAGCAAGGCAATATTCCCAATCCTCCCAATAACCGGACGAAACACAGTTTGGGAGTCAACTAACTCGGTTTATTCACAAGCAGCGTATTTATACAGTTCCCCATGCAAGGGGTTTCCACACAGATCATCCAGGGGATTTCTCCCAACATGCATTGTGACTTTCCCAACAGGCATTGCGACACGAGAGGGATACTCTCACTAAAATGGACGATTAAGTGGATTATCCCCTCGTGTAGCAAAACCGACAATTGACTCTAAAATCCATAATTCACATAATATTCGGTACTTTGGAATAATCGAACGTTCGGTAGATAGCTGGGGTCGGAGCGCACACTTTGTGAGAATACCGCTCCGATCCCAGCTGAATTGACCGAACGCCGCACATAATACATTTAAACATGAAAGTTGGTTTAAAAGTACCGAATAAATACGGGACATATAATGTACCGAACGCGGAACTCCCGAACACTCTGGAAACCCAGCGGGGCTCGGATCATCGAGTAGCCGTTTTCAAGTCCAGGCTCTCGACGACCGAACACCGCTGCAGAGACAAAGGATCCAAGATGGCCGACCGCCGCATGGTCGGTAGTGGATCGACGGCCACCTAGGAGAGCCCTTAATTACCGATTGCAACAATGTTGCAATCGGTTACTTGGTACCACACGACTTGGGAGTGTGTGGTCGACCTGGGGAGCCCGTATTCGTACGGCGAATGGCCAGGATAGCCGTGTTTTCGTCGTATGAATGCTGGTACGCTGGCAGCGTACGGCTGCCAGCGTACGAACGGCCATAGCACAATACATACACATTTAACGGAACACATCATACAGTCAGCCTACGGACAACCTATACTGCATATAGTCCAGAAGTGGCTAGATTTGCCACAATGCTCCCCCAGAACCAAGCCGGCATACACAGTCTGATCCCAACGGATCGGCTTGGGGATGTCCGGGAGAGTACTCACAGATCACTTTTCGAGTTCAGTCTGTCTGGATAACCCGTCAGCGTTACCGTTTTGTTTTCCGGGCCGATAGTGAATGGTAAAGTCAAAGGGCTGCAGCGCCAAACTCCAGCGCAGCAGCCGGGCATTGTCCCCAGATACACGGTTCAGCCACACCAACGGGTTGTGATCTGTGAGTAGGGAAAAAGGTTGTCCGTACAAATATGGCTGTAACTTTTTGAGGGCCCACACCACGGCCAGGCATTCTTTCTCGATGGCAGCGTAGCTCACTTCACGCGGTAGTAACTTGCGGCTTAGGTAAGCTACGGGGTGTTCTCCGCCATCGGCTCCCACTTGGCTCAGTACTGCTCCCAATCCAAACATTGAAGCGTCTGTGTGAACAAGAAATCTTTTAGTTGGATCAGGAGCAGTCAACACAGGAGCATTAGTTAGAGCTGTTTTGAGTTGCTGGAATGCCTGCTCACACTCTGGGGCCCAGACAACCTGTCGGGGAAGGTTCTTTTTAGTCAAGTCCGTCAGGGGTTTGGCCAGGGTGCTATAGTCTGGAACAAACTTCCGGTAGTAGCCGGCCGTCCCTAAAAACGCCAGCACCTGAGTCTTAGTCCTGGGGGTAGGCCACTTTGCTACGGCCTCAATCTTGGCTGGCTCGGGTCTCTGCTGCCCACACCCTACTCGGTGTCCCAGATACTGCACCTCAGCCATACCTATGTGGCACTTGCTAGGCTTTAACGTTAACCCAGCCTCCCCAATACGATCTAGGATCGCCCCTATGTGGTGTAGGTGATCCTCCCAGGTCTGGCTAAAGATGGCTATGTCATCTAGATAGGCACAGGCATACTCTTGGAACCCGTCCAGTAGCCGATCTACCATCCGCTGAAAGGTAGCCGGAGCGTTTTTCATTCCGAAGGGCATGACCTTGAAATGGTACAGGCCAAACGGAGTGACAAACGCCGACTTGGGGACGGCGTCATCGGCTAGTGGAATTTGCCAGTATCCCTTACACAAATCAATGGTAGTGAGATACTGGCCCCGTGCCATCTTATCTAACAGCTCGTCTATCCGGGGCATCGGGTAGGCATCAGACACCGTTTTGTCATTTAGCCTCCGGTAGTCGACACAGAACCGAGTGGTGCCATCCTTTTTCGGTACTAGGACTACCGGCGATGCCCAGGGGCTATCGGAGGGTTCGATAACCCCTAGCTGTAACATCTCATCTAGCTCGGCTTTCATATGGGTACGGACGGATTCCGGAACCCTATATGGAGCCTGTCTCATAGGTAGCTGTCCCAGGGTGTCTACTCGGTGAGTGGCTAGCGGAGTGTAACCAGGTAAATTGGAGAAGGTAGCCCCTTTGGCTTCGATCAGCGCTTGTACCTGGGCACGCTCATGGGCGCTTAGCCGCTCCCCCAGCTGAACTCCCTGGGAGGGCTCTATCGGTGCCTCGGGTTCTAGTAGGTCAGGTAAGGGTAGGTTCTCCTGATCCTCTAAGGAGGAGGCGCAGATGGCCGTCACATCCTCGATCCTCTCATGATAGGGTTTGAGCAGGTTCACGTGGAGCATGCGTCTCTTCCCTACCCCTGAGCAGGGGCCGATCACATAGGTAGTGTCGCATCGCTGCTCCACTACCTGGTATGGGCCTTGCCAGATGGCCTGCAGCTTGTCTGTGCGGACAGGTTTTAAAATTAAAACCTTCTGTCCCACCTGAAAGCTGCGGTCTCGGGCTCCTCTATCGTACCAGCGTCGCTGTCGTTGCTGGGCCGCCTGGAGGTTGGTGTGTACAGCCTGAGTGAGCGCCTCCAGACGGTCCCTGAATTCCAGGACGTATGATATGATAGGGGTCTCGATGGTAGTACTCTCTCCCTCCCAATGTTCCCTAATTAAGTTCAAGGGTCCCCGCACCCTCCTCCCAAATAGTAATTCAAACGGGGAGAATCCGGTCGACTCCTGGGGAACCTCTCTATAAGCAAAGAGTAGGTGAGGTAGAAACCTCTCCCAGTCTTTGTGGGTCTCCCCGAACGTCCGAAGCATCTGCTTCAGTGTCCCGTTGAACCTCTCACATAACCCATTGGACTGGGGGTGGTAGGCGGAATTAACTATTGGCTTAATGCCACATACCTTCCACATATGTTGAGTAACTTCGGCCGTAAACTGGGTACCTCGGTCCGAGATTATCTCTTGGGGGAACCCTACCCGGGAAAACACTTTCATTAATGCCTCCGCTACGGTCTCGGCATGTATATTAGTGAGGGCCACAGCTTCGGGGTACCTGGTGGCGTAATCCACTACAGTCAGAATGTACCTTTTGCCAGAGGGACTAGGTTTTGGCAGGGGCCCTACGATATCTACCGCTACGCGGCTGAAGGGCTCTGCGATAATGGGTAGGGGACATAGCTTGGCCTTGTGGCGATCCCCTCGTTTACCTACTCTCTGACATACGTCGCAAGAGGTGCAATACTGGCGCACATCCTGCGAGATGCCGGGCCAGAAGAAGGCATGCGTTAAGCGGTACCGGGTACGGGTCATCCCTAGGTGTCCTGACAAGGGAATGTCATGAGCAATTCTAAGCAGCTCCTGTCTATACTTTTGCGGTACCACTAGCTGCTTGTTAGTCAGGGTGACAGACCCTCCCACATCTTTAGTCGTGACACGGTATAACAACTCCTTCTCCCAGATGTACCGCTCCCCCTCTAGCCCGGTTTGGTCTGTTTGTGCCCGGTCCCTATATACTTGGAGGGTGGGATCGGTCTGGACTTCGGTCGCAAAGGTAGTCGGGGTATCCCAGGACATGGGGGTCGGTTGGGGAGCATGGTCTCTTACCTGAGCCTCAGAGTGCATCGGTGTAGCCGTGGTGCGAGCCTGTTGCCGGGTGGTTACGGGGTGTGCCTCCTGATAGGGAGTCTGGGGAATAAAAGCGGAAGTCATTTGGCCTAAGTCATTCCCCAGCACAACATCTGCAGGTAAATTTTGCATAAGCCCTACTTCCACAGTCCCCTCTCCCACACCCCAATCCAAGTGTACTTTGGCAGTCGGTAGCCGGTATACTGCTCCCCCGGCCACCCGTACTGCCACTGACCCGCCAGTGTGGGTTGCGCCCGGGACCAAATGTGGAGCAACCAAAGTCAAAGTGGCTCCCGAATCCCTGAGCCCTTGTACCTCCTTGCCCTCTAGGGTTACTAGCTGCCGATGATGTTGTCGGTTGTCGGTGGCTCGGACCGACATTACTTCGTGGAGCACCCCTAGCGGCTCCTCAACTTGAGCGCTCAGCAATTCTTGGGTGACGGGGGCTACCTGGTAATGGTGTGCAGCAGCCCTTGGTGCCAAATTTTGTCGCACCTGATTCCAAGCCTGCCGGCTCCGGTTTTGGGTGCACTCCCGAGAAATGTGTCCCCACTGCTTGCAGGTGTGACACTGAATGTTAGCCCGGCCGTTGTATCGGGAGGGGGGTGGTGGAGTATTCAGTGCTGGCCTGTGCAGGGGTACGGTGGGGCCGGTAGGAGTAAAATTATGGGGTGGCCCGGTAATCCGAGGGAGGGCTTTATTCTGGGATCCGTGATGCCTCCGGGCATCAAAATGCTGATCCGCCAATCTAGCGGCTTCGGGTAGGGTGAGGGGTTTACGGTCTCTCACCCATTCTTGTGCGTCTGGGGACAAGCCATTAAAAAACTGCTCCAGTAGCATAAGCTGTCGTAACTCCTCCATATTAGTGGCGTTGCTGGCCTGTATCCATCCTTGCGATGCTTGATCCAGCTTGTGTGCCCACTCTGCGTGAGAATCTTTCTCCGGTTTGCGCAAGCCCCTGAACTTGCGCCGGTATGCTTCTGGGGTAATAGCATACCTCTCCAAGATCGCCCTCTTTACTTTAGGGTAATCTTTGCTGTCCTCTCGAGGTACAGCACGGTAGGCTTCAGCTGCCCTACCCGATAATTTACCGGCCAGCAGCGGTACCCATACTGCGGGTTCCAGATCGTGCAAATCGCACAGCCGCTCAAAATCCTGTAAGTACCCATCGATTTCGTCCTTTTCTTCACAAAACGCTTTAAAGGCGTGATGTGGGACTTTGGGCTTTATTTGTCCATAGGTGGAGGCAGTAACAGACTCTGCCCTAGGTGGGGTTGCTGGTGGGTTGGTTGCCAGCAGATAGTCCTGTACGTCCGATATCATCACGGTCAACATTTCCAATGATACTGGTTGCGGCAGAAACTCCAACCTGGTTCGTAGCTCTTTTTGGAATGGGGTCTCTTCCTTGGCTGGTGGAGGTGTAGTGCTGCGGGCTCTGTCTCCCTCCATTAGTTCAGCGATCAGCACAGCCTTAGATTTGTTGCTGGCTATCTTGCCCCTGGCTTCCAGTAGCTCTTTTAAAGTCTGTCGTTTCAGTATGGTGTAGTCAATCTCCATACGAATTGCCCTTGCTTTCCTTGTTCGGTAGTTCCAGTTTACACGAACGCTGCTTTTTCGGCTGTAAGGTTCGGATCCCGTCGCTTGCCACCAATTGTAACGGTATACGGTATAACCGTCCACGACATCCGTTGGTATCTTCAGGAAATCCACAGTCAGAGTAGAAAAGCAAGGCAATATTCCCAATCCTCCCAATAACCGGACGAAACACAGTTTGGGAGTCAACTAACTCGGTTTATTCACAAGCAGCGTATTTATACAGTTCCCCATGCAAGGGGTTTCCACACAGATCATCCAGGGGATTTCTCCCAACATGCATTGTGACTTTCCCAACAGGCATTGCGACACGAGAGGGATACTCTCACTAAAATGGACGATTAAGTGGATTATCCCCTCGTGTAGCAAAACCGACAATTGACTCTAAAATCCATAATTCACATAATATTCGGTACTTTGGAATAATCGAACGTTCGGTAGATAGCTGGGGTCGGAGCGCACACTTTGTGAGAATACCGCTCCGATCCCAGCTGAATTGACCGAACGCCGCACATAATACATTTAAACATGAAAGTTGGTTTAAAAGTACCGAATAAATACGGGACATATAATGTACCGAACGCGGAACTCCCGAACACTCTGGAAACCCAGCGGGGCTCGGATCATCGAGTAGCCGTTTTCAAGTCCAGGCTCTCGACGACCGAACACCGCTGCAGAGACAAAGGATCCAAGATGGCCGACCGCCGCATGGTCGGTAGTGGATCGACGGCCACCTAGGAGAGCCCTTAATTACCGATTGCAACAATGTTGCAATCGGTTACTTGGTACCACACGACTTGGGAGTGTGTGGTCGACCTGGGGAGCCCGTATTCGTACGGCGAATGGCCAGGATAGCCGTGTTTTCGTCGTATGAATGCTGGTACGCTGGCAGCGTACGGCTGCCAGCGTACGAACGGCCATAGCACAATACATACACATTTAACGGAACACATCATACAGTCAGCCTACGGACAACCTATACTGCATATAGTCCAGAAGTGGCTAGATTTGCCACAAGCTGCTCTAGCTTTTGCACAAGCGGAGCCCTTTTATCTACCTGAACTCAATCTTGGGGGGTATTTAGAGGCGCTTCTATAGAGTTACCTACTGGCTGTTCTTCCCAGACAACTATATATGTGATACCTCTATTTTTATTGTTATCCCTAATAGGCGGGCAGTTCATACCACTGGTCTGCCCCCCCCTATTTTTCTACATAGGTGACTTTGGCTGTGCTAACCAGGAGGAGCCCTATTTACGTACATGGGCATCCTTTCCTGTTTGTACATATACTAGCCCCCGCTAACTCTGATTTTGCTATAGCTATTCTCTAGGCATTTGCATGGTACCCTTATTATATACTTTACATATAGTATATTATACCTGAGGGGTACACCCATGGGACCTTAGCTAAGACCGAGACCAAGTGTGTGTGGCACGTTTTTTCACACCCCCTATTTTGCACAGTTTTGTTTGCACTTTCATGGGTTACCATATTGTTTTTTAGTACATTATTTTCCTAATAAAGATTTTTTATTTTTATTTCATCACTTCAGCCATGGGACTTGAGTTATCTACTCTCCTATATGGGCACACCCTCTGCTAGTGGTTTTTGGAAGCTGGACCCTTGCCCTCCCTTCCAATTACCCTAACATTTGGGATTCTTTCCTTCAGTATATTTTGCTCTGGGTCATGCCCATGTCTGCTGCCCATTGAGTCCTCCTGACTTCAGGGTTAGTTTGCTCTTACTCTGTAGTCTTCCTTTTCCTGTGTTTAAATGTGTATCTGTATGACAGTGTCTGCCCTATGTATCTGTATGTGTGTCACGGTTTTTATCTGTATGAATGTCATTCTGTGTATCTGAATATGTGTCATTAAGTGTCTGTGTATCTGCATGTTTGTTAGTGTGTCTGTATGTGTACCAGTGTTTGTATATGTAGGAGTTTCATTATGTGTATCTGAATGTGTGTCATTCTGTGTGAATGTGTATCTGCATGTGTCTGTGTGTTTATATGTGTTTGTTTATCTGTGTGTTAGTTTATGTGTCTGTGCATTTGCATGTGTGTCAGTGTGTGTACCTGTGCATCTGTATCTGTATGTGTGTCTGAGTATAAGCATGTGTCCGTGTATGTATCTCTATGTGTTATATGATGTGTATCTGCATGTATGTGTGTATAACTGTCACCCCACCACACACACTGTCACCCCCATTCACCCTGCCACACTCACTCACAATAACTCCCACAAATCCTGTCACTTACCTAAGCCATACTCACCTCCCATCACTCTGCCATATTTATCCTATCACACTCACCTGCTCAAGCACTGTCACACTCATTCTCCATCAGTCTGTCACACTTGCCCCCTTTCACCCTATCACATGATCCCTCCAATTCTGTCATACTCAACCCCCCAACTATGCTACACTCACCCTGTGGGGCGTGAATGAAACACATGGAGGGGCTTTGGGGTGTGAATGCAGGGCCGCCATCAGGGCATGACAACCATAACAGTTGTCATGGGCCCGGCGGTCCTGGGGGGCCGAGCCCCACATACTGCTGCAGTAAGTAATGGCTGAGCTGGGGAGTTAAACAATCTCCCCAGCCAGCCTGCACTCAGCAAGGGGCCCGCACAGCCGTCCGCGGGCCCCTGCTGCTACTAATCATCTCCTCCGTGCAGGGCACACTGAGGGACAGCTATAGGGCCCTCCCAAAGACCCCACTAGGCTGCCCCTCAGTGTGCCTGTCTCCAAACACAGCCTCACTGAGCTGCCTGTAACTGCTCAGGGCAGCTCCCTGCGGCTGGTTCTGCAGGAAGTGACATCACCAGTCACAGTGCAGAGTGAGCTGTGCGGAGCTGCCCATAGCAGACTTACAGGCAGCGTGTCAGCATTGTGAGGCTCCTTCAAAAGAGGACCACCAGAGAGGTAAGGTTTGGGAGGGTTTTCGGAGCCCCTACCCCCCCTTGCTCCCGCTGCATCCCCTACCCCCCCTGCTCCCACTGCATCCCCTACCCCCCTTGCTCCCACTGCATCCCCCACCCCCCTGCTCCCACTGCATCCCCTACCCCCCTGCTCCCACTGCATCCCCTACCTCCCCCTGCATCCCCTACTCCCACTGCATCCCCTATCCCTCTTACCCCCCTGCTCCCACTGCATCTCCTACCCCCTTGCTCCCACTGCATCCCTTACCCCCCTTGCTCCCACTGCATCCCCTACCCCCCCTGCTCCCACTGCATCCCCTACCCCCCTTGCTCCCACTGTATCCCCTACCCCCTTGCTCCCACTGTATCCCCTACCCCCTGCTCCCACTGCATCCCCTACCCCCTGCTCCCACTGCATCCCCTATCCCCCCTACCCTCTGCATCTCCTACCCCCCTGCTCTCACTGCATCCCCTACCCCCATGCTCCCACTGCATCCCCTACCCCCTGCTCCCACTGCATCCCCTACCCCCTTGCTCCCACTGCATCCCCTACCCCCCCTGCATCCCCTACCCTCCTGCTCCCACTGCATCCCCTACCCCTTTGCTCCCACTGCATCCCCTACCACCCCTGCTCCCACTGCATCCCCTACCACCCCTGCTCCCACTGCATCCCCTACCCCCCTGCTCCCACTGCATCCCCTAACCCCCCCTGATCCCACTGCATCTCCTACCCCCCTTGCTCCCACTGCATCCCCTACCCCCCTTGCTCCCACTGCATCCCCTACCCCCTTGCTCCCACTGCATCCCCTACCCTCCTTGCTCCCACTGCATCCCCTACCCCCCTGCTCCCACTGCAGCCCCTGCTCCCACTGCATCCCCTACCCCCTGCTCCCACTGCATCCCCTACCCCCTGCTCCCACTGCATCTCCTACCTCCCCTGCTCTCACTGCATCCCCTACCCCCCTGCTCCCACTGCATCCCCTATCACCCTTACCCCCCTTGTCCCACTGCATCCCCTACCCCCTGCTCCCACTGCATCCCCTGCTCCCACTGCAGCTCCTGCCCCCTGCACTGTGCGCAATGGTAGGGTTTCGCTTTTGGTAGTGGCTAGTGGGCTACCCAACTGCTCCCACTGCAGCTCCTTTTACCCTTTGCACCCACTACATCCTGGCCCTCCTCTGCACCCACTACAGCCTCTATTCCCCCTGTACCCTCTGCAGCCCCTTCCACTCACACCCTTTACAGCCCCTTACTTTCGGCACCCTCTGCAGTCCCTACCCCTTTGCACGCACAAACATAAAGGGACACTATAGTTACCAGAACAACTACAGCTTAATTTATATTATACAGCTTAATGTAGTTGTGCTGGTGAGTATAGTCTACCACTGCAGGGTTTTTGCTGCAAAGACTGCCTTTTCAGAGAAAATGCAGTGTTTACATTGCTGCCTAGGAACACCTAGGCGCTTCCTGTGTCAGTGTTGCAAAATGTGCAGCACTGACATTCAACATCTCCATGTTCTGCATGTCGATGCTGAACGCTTGTCATAGAGAAGCACATATATATATATATATATATATATATATATATAATAAATACACAAGATCCAGCGCACTCTCCTATCTACTAAACAGCAACTTCAATGTTGACAGATTTTATTAGTTTGTAAAAGTTTTTTTTAAAAACACCTAATCTAGGCAAAACAATGGGGATTTAGTTACATTATATGATCATACATTGCATAAGCCTGCCACAACGTCAATGTACCCCATCTTTGGCAGGTCCTACTCTCACAGTCTAATGTCTGCTCTTATGAGATTAACCACTTACTTGGGAAAAAATTCCATCTGAGGCTCTCTGCAGTACAAGGCTAAATAGGGACCTGAGATGAGGCACCTGTAACAGGGAGGGGTGCAGAACCAAGGAGTTGGCTAGACTCCCAAATATATATAGGAAACATGGGGGGATGGTTGCACTCACCTAAACATGCTTAAATGGGGTGCTGCTGGGGGCCATATTATACAATAAATACACAAGATCCAGCGCACTCTCCTATCTACTAAACAGCAACTTCAATGTTGACAGATTTTATTAGTTTGTAAAAGTTTTTTTTAAAAACACCTAATCTAGGCAAAACAATGGGGATTTAGTTACATTATATGATCATACATTGCATAAGCCAAAAGATGGGGGTACATTGACGTTGTGGCAGGCTTATGCAATGTATGATCATATAATGTAACTAAATCCCCATTGTTTTGCCTAGATTAGGTGTTTTTAAAAAAAAACTTTTACAAACTAATAAAATCTGTCAACATTGAAGTTGCTGTTTAGTAGATAGGAGAGTGCGCTGGATCTTGTGTATTTATTGTATAATATGGCCCCCAGCAGCACCCCATTTAAGCATGTTTAGGTGAGTGCAACCATCCCCCCATGTTTCCTATATATATTTGGGAGTCTAGCCAACTCCTTGGTTCTGCACCCCTCCCTGTTACAGGTGCCTCATCTCAGGTCCCTATTTAGCCTTGTACTGCAGAGAGCCTCAGATGGAATTTTTTCCCAAGTAAGTGGTTAATCTCATAAGAGCAGACATTAGACTGTGAGAGTAGGACCTGCCAAAGATGGGGTACATTGACGTTGTGGCAGGCTTATGCAATGTATGATCATATAATGTAACTAAATCCCCATTGTTTTGCCTAGATTAGGTGTTTTTAAAAAAAACTTTTACAAACTAATAAAATCTGTCAACATTGAAGTTGCTGTTTAGTAGATAGGAGAGTGCGCTGGATCTTGTGTATTTATTGTATAATATGGCCCCCAGCAGCACCCCATTTAAGCATGTTTAGGTGAGTGCAACCATCCCCCCATGTTTCCTATATA
This sequence comes from Pelobates fuscus, assembly GCF_036172605.1. Taxonomy (NCBI): domain Eukaryota; kingdom Metazoa; phylum Chordata; class Amphibia; order Anura; family Pelobatidae; genus Pelobates; species Pelobates fuscus. The sequence continues at coordinate 102,334,085 of NC_086329.1, read as the reverse complement.
TATATATATATATATATAGCGATTTTCGCTATATTTATGTGCACAGAGGGCCCCCTGCTACCTGTACGATGAAGAGGGGGCCCAGCAGCACACCCTGTCCTCCTTTCCAGCTGCTCTCTGTCTAACTTTCCTGCACCCTGCGGCTGCCAGAGCGTTGCCACGGGTTACTATGGCAACGCTCCGCACAGCACGCAGGCCTGTCTCGTGAGATTTAGTCAGAGAGGAGCTGGAAAGGAAGACAATGTGTGCTGCTGGGCCCCCTCTTCAATGTACCGCGGCTGGCTCCCTCCACCATGCCACTGGATCAACAGGAAATGCGATCTCCCCCCTCCCTGGCACGGTAGGAACCAGGTAGGGGGGAATAAAATTTAAATATACACAAATAAATAAATAAAATAATACTCCCCTTCCCCCCTATTTTACACACACACACTGAATCCTTACAAGCACACTCTGCACTCAACACAGTCTGCACTACACACACACTACATTCACTCAACACACTCTGCACTACACACACACTACATTCACTAAACACACTCTGCACTACACACACACACTACATTCACTAACACACTCTGCACTACATTCACTAAACACACTCTGCACTACACATACACTACATTCACTAAACACACTCTGCACTCACTACAAACACTACATTTACTAAAAACACTCTGCACTACACACACACACTACATTCACTAAACACACTTTGCGCTACAGACACACACTACATTCACTATACACATTTTGCTCTACACACACACACACACACACACTACATTCACTATACACATTTTGCACTACACAGACACTACATTCACTAAACACACTCTGCACTACATTCACTATACACTCTCTGTACTCACTACAAACACTACATTCACTAAACACACTCTGCACTACACAAGCACTACATTCACTAAACACACTTTGTACTACACACACACTACATTCACTAAACACACTTTGCACTACACACACACACACACACACTACATTCACTATACACACGTTTCACTCACTATAAACACACTACATTCACTACAAACACACTACATCCACTACAAAAACACACACTCTGCATTCACTATACACACACCTGCATTCACTACACACACACTCTGCATCTAATGCATGCATACAAACATTACACAAAATGTACAATCTGCATCCACTATATACACTGTATCCATGACACACATACTGCATCCACTATACACACTGTATCCATGACACACATACCGCATCCACTATATACACTGTATCCATGACACACATACTGCATCCACTATACACACTGTATCCATGACACACATACTGCATCCACTATACACACTGTATCCATGACACACATACCGCATCCACTATACACACTGCATCCACTATACACACTATATCCATGACACACATACCACATCCACTATACTCACTGCATCCATGACACACATACCGCATCCACTATACACACACACACACTTCATCCTTGTGGGCGGACTCGGGGCTGGCCCCGGGGGCCCAGATCTTGAGCTGTGTCAGGGGCCCTAAAATTTCTGATGGCAGCCCTGTGTGAATGTGACACATGGAGGAGGGGGGGATAAATGCGGGGGGGAGGGGTGAGTCCAGGGCAATTTTTGCACAAGGGCTCCGTGGTTTCTAGTTAGGCCTCTGTGTGTGAAAAACACACAAAAAAAATGAATATAACCAGTAGATTTGGCAGGTTGCAAAGTTGTTGATAATATAGTTCATTGAAAAATGTAAAAATGTTCCTATAAAAATACCCTGGGGTATCTACTTTGTACAAATATATACTTTTGTGTAACAGTTTTGTATTATGTGGTTAGCACAGCAGATCAAATTCTACATGTTTTAACTTTAAAACCTTATTTTACTTCTTGCAATATTTGTCCTATAACTTCCAAAACTTTATTGAAATACTGGATATGTGTAATTCTAAGTTGTTTTTCTTTAGTTTTTCTAGTTGTGTAGAACTTACTATATGAAAAACTGTAAAAAAATAAATGTATTTTTATTATTTTTCAGATCATTTATTATTTTAAGAAAGCCCAGTCTATCCAATAAAAAAAAATATTTCACATCCATAGGTGCCCTTTAAGGACTATAGCCTTAGGAATACAATTCTGTGTCCCTGTTCTAAAATACCAAAATGTCAAACATCCGCATCAAATAAACTCTACTAGTATTGAGTCACTTTTTGGGGCAAGACCTCTGTTTTCTCACATCATTCTCACTTGTCTGAGTGCTTCAAAATTTTCAAAACTTCATTAGTATTTGGTTGTGTGTGAAAAATGCAAAAAACGCCAATTTTGGCCAGTGTTTGTGACTAAGTGGCTACTAAAAAAGACTGGACATACCCCGTTTGCAATACCTTGGGTCGTCTACTATTGCAAATGGTATGCCATCATAGGGGTCATTTTCATTCTTGGGCTATCATAAGGTCTCAAAGGCAACGCAACCAATCTGGCGAATTTTAATGTAAAAAAAATGAAACACAACCTTATATTTGACGCTGTAATTTTTGAAAACACCATAAAACCTGTACACGAGGGGTACTGTTGTACTCGGGAGACTTCGCTGAACACAAATATTTGTGTTTCAAAACAGTAAAAAGTATCACAGCAATAATATCGTCCGTGTAAGTGCTGTTTGTGTGTGAAAAATGCAAAACATTTCATTTTTACTGGCGATATCATCGTTGTAATACATTTTACTGTTTTGAAACACTAATATTTGTGTTCAGCGAAGTGTCCCGAGTAAAACAGTACCCCCCATGTACAGGTTTTATGGTGTCTTGGAAAGTTATAGGGTTAAATATAGTGCTAGCAAATTAAATTCCCTATACTTTCGGTATGGTTGTCAGGCAGGTCCCGCTAATTGTAATTAATTAAGATACCTAATTATGTAAAAATATTACATACATATATATGTAGAATTAATATATGTATATATATATATATATATATTTTTTTTTTAATATTTTTATTTATAGATAGGTATATAGTAATATATACGTATACATTTATGTATATAGATATATATATATATATTATTTAATTCTATGTGAAATTTGATATAAATATATATAAACTAATATCACAATACAGTTAGAATGAAATAACACACATCTATATATTTTTAATTATTTATTTTTAATTATTTTCTTAATTTTATTTTTTTACGTATTTACATATTTTTTTATATTATATATAAATATATATATAACAATAATTATATATATATTTAATCAGTATCAGTCTACGTGTAATTTGATATTAATATATATATATATATATAATTAATACAAACTGCAAATGTCCCGCACTCAATGTACCGGTCTTGTGCTTGCCTCGGTGCTGCCTCAGCCTTCAATATATTCAAATGGAAAGAGTGCACTCAAAGGTCTTCTTAAGGATATAAACGATTTATTTTGCCAAAATTTCAAAAGACATATAAGTCGACGTTTCAGTCCTCGTGGGACTTTTTTCAAGACAATGAAAGGCAGGAAAACAGTGATTTAAATATGCATTACAGGTGATTTGATTGGAGAGTAGATTATATGAAAGAGAGGCTGTGCAAACGTGAAAAAGATTGTTCAACTTTGAAAGTAGGGATTAACCCCTTGAGTGCCTAAAGTAAAAAAAGGCCTAACAGTGATTGTGGTTACGGCCAAACATCTAATAATCTGCGCTCGCAGACATATTTTAAAATTCAAGGATAAGAAATAAGAAATACCAAGGCCACCTTAAAATGGCTAAGAGTTTAAGGATCTTATTGAATATTTTAACAAATTTGTTAAACTGTGTTAGACAATATTTTACATTTGCTACATTTTTAACACTAACATACGGTGGCTGCGTATAAATTGGAATTCCCAATATAGAACGAAAATTTTTTACAAAACTTCAAAGTATGTTTGAATGCCCGCCGGGTTACTATGTATATACTTAATTATATTACAGATTTACGGCCATACAGTCTATAGAGTCTAGCAGGAGCCACCATCAGCCAACATATTCTAATAAAAAATATTCTAGTAAAAAATAATAATATGGATAATATATAGTTGAAAAAAGTCTCATGAATACATCACCAGTTATGATTTTTCTTTAACCTTTAGTACAAATATATCAATATATCAATTACTGTGCTCTTCTTTATCTTTTCGGGGTGAAGCAACTGAGTGGGTTAATTTCATTAAGTCCCCCCGGGGACAAAGTTCCTAATGTAAAGATCCAGAAGGCTTCTCTTTGAAGAAGTAAGACATCTCTGTCACCCCCCCTGTTCGGGGCCGGAACATGTTCAATGCCCATGAATTTCAATGTGGGCAGTGTGTGTCCTGCTTCCAAAAAATGTTTGGCTATGGGGGTGGTTGCTATGCCACTAGATAACGCAGTCCTGATAGTGGATCTGTGTCCCCTCATGCGCTCCCTGAGGTCATTAGACGTTTTACCGATATACATGAGTCCACATGGGCAGATGATACGATATATTACATGTGTAGTGGTACACGTGATCCTTTGCCTTATCTTGTATTCTTTGCCTGATCGAGGGTGGTAAAACACTTTGCCCGGGGTCATACTATTGCAAGCCATGCATTTCAGACAACGATAACAGCCTGGGTTTTGAACAGACTGATGCGCCATAGATATATCCGTATGAACCAGATAGTCTCTTAGGTTCCTATTTCTCCTATAACTAATCATAGGGGTGTTTTGAAATATCGTCGGTAGTGTTTTATCTTTTTTGAGAACCTCCCAATTGTGTCTTATTTTCTGGGACATCTCTCCCGATAGTGAATGGAACGTTTGAGGGAAAATCATTCTATTTTGGTTATTTTTGATTTCAGGACCGTCTGTGTAATTTTTAAGTGCTTTTGAATATGCACACTCCAGCAGTTGTCTTGGGTATCCACGTTGTGCAAACTTTTCAAACATTTCTTGTACCTGGTTTGCTGCTTTTGTAGAATCAGAGTTATTCCTCAGTATTCTCATATACTGAGATACCGGTAAAGATTTTATAAGGTTGGGTGGATGATGACTGCTGGCGTGTAGTAGCGTATTGCGGTCAGTTTCCTTGGCAAATAAAGTATACCCCAGCTTGTTATCTTCTATGAAAATTCGAAGATCCAAAAAGTCAATTTGTTGGTTGTTAATTTGATGGGTAAGTCTTACTGGTGAGTCCAGTTGATTCAATGACCCTATCATATCATGGAGGCTTTGTTCATCACCTGTCCATATGATGAGCACGTCATCGATATATCTTAGGTATTTCAAGATATAATGACCATATTTTTGAAGTATGTGTATCTGTTCGTATGCATGCATATATGCATTAGCATACATGGGTGCCATAGGGGCACCCATCGATGTTCCGGATATTTGTATATAGAATGCTTTTTCGAATCGAAAATAATTAAGTGTGAGGCATAGTTCCAATAATTCAAGTATATATTCAATCGGGGGCTCTATACGTTCTTGGTACTGTGTTAGTACTTGGCGCATCGCCTGGATTCCCTCCTCATGGGGAATTATGGTGTATAAACTGCTTACGTCGATGGCTGCTAAGTAGACTCCTTGTGGGGGGAGTTCTATAGAGTTTGCACAAGTCATAGCAGCCTTAAACTCTATAGAACTCCCCCCACAAGGAGTCTACTTAGCAGCCATCGACGTAAGCAGTTTATACACCATAATTCCCCATGAGGAGAGAATCCAGGCGATGTGCCAAGTACTAACACAGTACCAAGAACGTATAGAGCCCCCGATTGAATATATACTTGAATTATTGGAACTATGCCTCACACTTAATTATTTTCGATTCGAAAAAGCATTCTATATACAAATATCCGGAACATCGATGGGTGCCCCTATGGCACCCATGTATGCTAATGCATATATGCATGCATACGAACACATACACATACTTCAAAAATATGGTCATTATATCTTGAAATACCTAAGATATATCGATGACGTGCTCATCATATGGACAGGTGATGAACAAAGCCTCCATGATATGATAGGGTCATTGAATCAACTGGACTCACCAGTAAGACTTACCCATCAAATTAACAACCAACAAATTGACTTTTTGGATCTTCGAATTTTCATAGAAGATAACAAGCTGGGGTATACTTTATTTGCCAAGGAAACTGACCGCAATACGCTACTACACGCCAGCAGTCATCATCCACCCAACCTTATAAAATCTTTACCGGTATCTCAGTTTATGAGAATACTGAGGAATAACTCTGATTCTACAAAAGCAGCAAACCAGGTACAAGAAATGTTTGAAAAGTTTGCACAACGTGGATACCCAAGACAACTGCTGGAGTGTGCATATTCAAAAGCACTTAAAAATTACACAGACGGTCCTGAAATCAAAAATAACCAAAATAGAATGATTTTCCCTCAAACGTTCCATTCACTATCGGGAGAGATGTCCCAGAAAATAAGACACAATTGGGAGGTTCTCAAAAAAGATAAAACACTACCGACGATATTTCAAAACACCCCTATGATTAGTTATAGGAGAAATAGGAACCTAAGAGACTATCTGGTTCATACGGATATATCTATGGCGCATCAGTCTGTTCAAAACTCAGGCTGTTATCGTTGTCTGAAATGCATGGCTTGCAATAGTATGACCCCGGGCAAAGTGTTTTACCACCCTCGATCAGGCAAAGAATACAAGATAAGGCAAAGGATCACGTGTACCACTACACATGTAATATATCGTATCATCTGCCCATGTGGACTCATGTATATCGGTAAAACGTCTAATGACCTCAGGGAGCGCATGAGGGGACACAGATCCACTATCAGGACTGCGTTATCTAGTGGCATAGCAACCACCCCCATAGCCAAACATTTTTTGGAAGCAGGACACACACTGCCCACATTGAAATTCATGGGCATTGAACATGTTCCGGCCCCGAACAGGGGGGGTGACAGAGATGTCTTACTTCTTCAAAGAGAAGCCTTCTGGATCTTTACATTAGGAACTTTGTCCCCGGGGGGACTTAATGAAATTAACCCACTCAGTTGCTTCACCCCGAAAAGATAAAGAAGAGCACAGTAATTGATATATTGATATATTTGTACTAAAGGTTAAAGAAAAATCATAACTGGTGATGTATTCATGAGACTTTTTTCAACTATATATTATCCATATTATTATTTTTTACTAGAATATTTTTTATTAGAATATGTTGGCTGATGGTGGCTCCTGCTAGACTCTATAGACTGTATGGCCGTAAATCTGTAATATAATTAAGTATATACATAGTAACCCGGCGGGGCATTCAAACATACTTTGAAGTTTTGTAAAAAATTTTCGTTCTATATTGGGAATTCCAATTTATACGCAGCCACCGTATGTTAGTGTTAAAAATGTAGCAAATGTAAAATATTGTCTAACACAGTTTAACAAATTTGTTAAAATATTCAATAAGATCCTTAAACTCTTAGCCATTTTAAGGTGGCCTTGGTATTTCTTATTTCTTATCCTTGAATTTTAAAATATGTCTGCGAGCGCAGATTATTAGATGTTTGGCCGTAACCACAATCACTGTTAGGCCTTTTTTTACTTTAGGCACTCAAGGGGTTAATCCCTACTTTCAAAGTTGAACAATCTTTTTCACGTTTGCACAGCCTCTCTTTCATATAATCTACTCTCCAATCAAATCACCTGTAATGCATATTTAAATCACTGTTTTCCTGCCTTTCATTGTCTTGAAAAAAGTCCCACGAGGACTGAAACGTCGACTTATATGTCTTTTGAAATTTTGGCAAAATAAATCGTTTATATCCTTAAGAAGACCTTTGAGTGCACTCTTTCCATTTGAATATATATATAATTATATATATTAATAGTAAAACACACCTAGACGGTGTATGTGTGTGCATGTATTTGTGTATATATATATATACTTAGATCATATATATATATATATATATATATATATATATATGATCTAAGTATATAATTTATTTTTTTTACACTTATTTTAATTTCATTTTATTTTATTTCCAGCCAGCAGGGGGACTAACTGTATTTACAGTCAATCCCCCTGCTGGCAATGCACCAGGCAGCTAACCCGGCCATGTGATTGTGAGGTCCTCGCAAGGACCTCACTCTCACATGGCCGGGGGGGCTGCAGGAGGCAGGATGTGCCGTGGGGGACTCCCTGGGAGTCCCCCCAACCGCGATCACCAGCGACTGGGTAAGTAAAAAAAAACGGAGGGCGTACTATTACGCCCTGCGGCGTTTAGAGCCGCTTAGAATAGGTATAATAGTATATAATATAGTATAATATAGAATAGTATAATAGTACGCCCTCCGGTTTTAAGGGGTTAATAAACGCATATGCTTTAACTCTTCTCTAAGTATCTCGAAGCATAAACTGTCAGGTCCCCCCACCCAAGTTCTGTATATCAGGAAAGATTTCAGGCAGATTGAATGAAGTATTCCAGAGTCCAATCTGTGAGGGGCACAAGTGAGTTTATCCTGAGAAGACTCTTGGAAAGTCAAACACAGCTAAGAAAGTATCTCTGTAAGTGTCCACACATGGCATGACATGGTTTGCTTGTAGTATAAACAGTGAGAAGAGGTAAGCAGGAATCCTTATGGAAGAAAGTGAGCAGTAAATTACCGAGCATGTTATCCTTTCTTTTGCTGAAACATGAATAATGTGGGAGGGTTATGTTGAGCTGAGTCTGTCATAGAGGCTCTTATGAGATTCAGGTGTCACTTGGTATGACTCTGTTCTCTTCACTGCTGAGTAGATAACGAACTGTGAAAGGGAACCAGACACAATGTGAATTAACGGAGCCAGACACAATGTGAATTAACAGAGCCAGACACAATGTGAATTAACGGAGCCAGACACAATGTGAATTATCGGAGCCAGACACAATGTGAAATAACGGAGCCAGGCACAATGTGAATTAAAGGAACCAGACACAATGTGAATTAATGAAGCCAGACACAATGTGAATTAACGGAGCCAGACACAATGTGAATTAACGGAGCCAGACACAATGTGAATTAACGGAGCCAGACACAATGTGAATTAACGGAGCCAGACACAATGTGAATTAACAGAGCCAGACACAATGTGAATTATCGGAGCCAGACACAATGTGAATTATCGGAGCCAGACACAATGTGAATTAACGGAGCCAGACACAATGTGAATTAACGGAGCCAGACACAATGTGAATTAACGGAGCCAGACACAATGTGAAATAACGGAGCCAGAGACAATGTGAATTATCGGAGCCAGGCACAATGTGAATTAACGGAGCCAGACACAATGTGAATTAACAGAGCCAGACACAATGTGAATTAACGGAGCCAGACACAATGTGAATTAACGGAGCCAGACACAATGTGAATTAACGGAGCCAGACACAATGTGAATTAACAGAGCCAGACACAATGTGAAATAACGGAGCCAGAGACAATGTGAATTATCGGAGCCAGGCACAATGTGAATTAACGGAGCCAGACACAATGTGAATTAACAGAGCCAGACACAATGTGAATTAACGGAGCCAGACACAATGTGAATTTTATAACAAGACACGGAGGCTCATATTGCATATCCCTTTCTTTACTGTTGACAAATAGCAGCAAAGGAAACAAACAGAATGAAAAAAGAATGAACATGTGATAACATAGGCCCCTCCCCCTCAGGTCCCAGTATAACAGGCAGCACTTCCCTTCCATTTCCCTCTTTCTTTGCTGCTCTGACACAAAGATAAGTACATGCCATATTTTCTCCTCATATTTCTCTTATATACGGTTCATTGATAATTTTCTCTTATTTAACTTGTATTGATTTAGTCTTTTATTTCTAAGGTTAGTATTTGTCTCTTTATACACTAGCCTCAGGGCCCAGACCTCCCCTGCTTATGTAATCTTGTCTGTTTCTTCTGCTCGAGCGCCTTTCTGCGCACTTCTTCTTGTTTCATAGTTTTACCGCGTATCTCGCGGGTGCCGCGAATCCCGCGAGATTCCCGGCGGCCATTTTCTGACATCCTGTCCCTACCTCTTAGTGTGTCGCTGGTCTGGGCCCTGGTGAGAGCGTTTTTTCCTTGCTTAGTTTGTTTGGGTGACTAACCCATACGTCCTTTATTTCCTATCACCATCATGCCTCAACCCAGACTATCTACTGGGTCCGCTCACTCTGGGGAGTCGGATTCCCCAGTAATCAGAACTGAGGCCCCTGTCACCTCAGATATTTCGCCTTCTGTGGCGGATGGGAATACCCAACCCGGTGGACCACAGTTTCTAGCGCTACAGCGCTCAGTAACAGACGCCATTATGGCTGCTATGGGGTCTATGTCCTCCACCCTCTCCCACACCATTTCACAAGCCCTCTTGCCCCGTCCTTCAGACGAGCAACTCTCGGGCACCTTGACACCCCAGGGAGAGGTGTCTAAAGGGGACTTCAAAAAGGCTGCCCGTAAGTCCAAACACTCCTCTGCCTCCAGAAACACCATGACTGGCGTACCTTCGGTCGCCCCAGAAAGCGTGTCCCATCCACGCAAAAGAGCCTTTCCGCGCCAGGCAGAACGGGCGCGGCTATGGAAATGTGCTAGAGCACAGATTGAGAGCGACACCGACTCAGAAATCGGGTCAAATGAGGAGGCTATGAACGGGTCAGATACCGACTCTGATGCGGATTCCGCCGATGGCGCTCTTGACCTCCTTTCCTCTGCTCAGGCAGAGATGCCCGGAGGCGAGACAGGGACCAGGAACCCCGCAGCTGCGGGGCCATCCCTCGTGGATCCTTCGGGGGTCCCACTCTTCGACCCGGATGACCTTCATCATCCGAGGTCGGCGGAGTGGCTCCCGGCCGACCACGTTGCCACATACCTGGAAAATTGGGTCAGAAAACCCTTAAGCAAGGCGGCCCGCAACAAATTGAGGGCGGAGTGTCCTAGGCCTCTGGTGCCCAACAAGGTGTGTGACACCCCAGAGGTTGATCCTAAAATGACTCAGTTCCTCACTAAACTGGGCTGGAATCCCCGTAAAGGACTAGAGTCCGCTTTGAAGTCCTGCCAGGACAAGCACCTGGACATATTCGGGCCTTTGGCCAAACTATTTGACTTGGCGGAAGACGCCAGAGCGGAGAACCGCATGGTCGACCCTGAAGACCTTAGAGGTTGGGTCCAGAGAGCAATTTGTATTGCTGGGAGCGTAAATACCTCCCTATCTATTGAAAGGCGTAAAGCCATATTATTCAAAATTGAGCCCAAATTGGCCAACCTCGCCCTTACGGAGGCGGGCAAAGACGCCCAAGGACTCCTCTTCGGAGATTCCTTCATTAAAGACTTAGGGCGTTTTGTGGGAGCATTCACGGCTCTAGACAAGGCCCAGGCCTCCATGAGGCGAGTATTCCAGGGGCGGGTCTCTACCAGGGCCGGCAGAATCAGGAGCCGTCTGTCCGGCCGCAACTATCCCCAATCCCATGGCACGGGAAGAGGCTCCTTTCAACACTATAACCAGTACCAGGAGACCTCCCGCCCCATGTTTTTTCCATCCCGCGGACGTCAATGGCGATCCAGAGGCCTTCGGGGTAACCCAAACTCAAGACGACCATACGGTGAGTTGCCTTATACCACTCATTTCTTCTCCGGGTTACATAGGGGGCAGACTCCAACATTTTTTCCCAGCCTGGTCACAAATCACTTCAGATCCCTGGGTACTGGCCACTATTCGGGGCTTCAATATAGAACTCACCTGCCGCCCTACACACATTCCCCCTCCTCGACCGATCCGCTTTTCCCTCCAGGATCGCGGTCGGATCGACGAAGAACTTTCAACCCTCCGGTCCAAAGGGGCTATCGAACTAGCACCCCCCAACCCTGCGGGCGTAATAAGCAATATATTCCTAGTGGAAAAGAAAGGCGGCCAATTGAGGCCAGTCATAAATTTGCGCCCCCTCAATGCCGTAGTCAGGTACCGCCATTTCAAGATGGAGGGTATTCACCTGCTAAGGGATCTCCTCCTTCACGGAGACTGGCTAGCGAAACTAGACCTAAAAGACGCGTACCTGACAGTGCCAATAGCGGAGGCCTCTCGGGACCTCCTATGCTTTTACTGGCGACACGAAACATGGCGGTTCACCTGTCTGCCCTTTGGCCTATCCTCAGCCCCGTGGTGCTTCACAAAGCTTCTACGGCCCGTTATGGCCTGGCTACGCAGTCGAGGAGTTCGACTAATCGTCTACCTAGACGACATTCTCCTCATGGCTCGGGAGCGTTCCACCCTCCTCACACATCTCCGACTAGCCATAAACCTCCTGTCACGCTTAGGCTTCATAATCAATTGGGAAAAGTCATGCCTGACCCCCGCCACCCGCTTGGAATTCCTAGGATTCCAAGTGGATTCGGGGGCTGCAACACTGAGTCTCCCGATATCCAAGATACGATCCATCCGCAAAGAATTGCGCAGGGCCCTTATCCGACCCCAACTCACCTTACGCCAATTGGCACGCCTCATAGGCCTGCTGGCCTCTTCAATCCAAGCCGTGTTCCCAGGCCCACTCCACTACCGAGCGCTACAGCGCCTAAAGATCGCTCACCTAAGAGCCGGGGCATCCTACGCAGACCTGGTCTCTCTGGACAACGAGACGAAAGACGAGTTGCGATGGTGGATTCTCAACCTGTCTGCATGGAATGGCAAAGCCATCTTCGGCTCAATGCCGGAATTCACGATCGACTCGGATGCGAGTCTACATGGTTGGGGAGCCCACTGCGAGGGAATCTCAACTGGGGGCCGGTGGTCGGAGTCCGAAGCCCGACTACATATCAATGCCCTGGAGCTTCTGGCAGGCTCCTTCGCCATCCGCAGCTTCACCAAGGACCGTGCCCTATCATGTATACGGCTCCGCATGGACAATGTTTCGGCGGTGAGATATGTCAACCACCTGGGTGGTACACAGTCGGCGGTCTTGGCCAGGTTGGCGAAAGATTTTTGGGAATTCTGCCTGGAACGGAACCTGATGGTCTACGCGGAGTACTTACCTGGTCTGCACAACGTCCAGGCGGACTGGGGTTCACGTTATCTTTCAGACACCAGCGACTGGAGATTAGCCAGGAAGGTGTTCTCCAATATTTCATCTCTCTGGGGACCATTTACCATAGACCTTTTCGCCTCCCGGCTCAATGCCCAACTCCCACGCTTCTTCAGCTGGAGGCCGGATCCAATGGCGGAGGCAGTGGATGCCTTCCTGCAAGATTGGCAGGGAGGCCTCCTCTATGCCTTTCCCCCATTTTCCATGATCCCTCGCTCACTCCTGCAAGCCCGCAAACACCGGGCGGAGCTAGTCATGGTCACCCCATTCTGGGAAACGCAGTCTTGGTTTCCCCAAATACTCGAGATGACGTTGGACTACCCTCGACTCCTGCCGGGACACCACGACCTGCTGCAAGACCCGACGGGGCGCTATCATCCCCTCCGGCTAGAGGGCTCTCTCCCACTTCTAGCTTGGCGAATCTCCGGGGACCCTGGGAAATCCCAGGAGTTTCGGACGCAACTAGACACTTATTGGCAGCAGCATGGGCTCCCGGCACTAGACGGGCATATGGGTCAGCTTGGCGAGCTTGGGCTAGCTGGTGCATGGCTCGGAACGAGGATCCCGTTTCGGCCCCTGTAACAACGATCCTGCAGTTCCTGACGTCCCTCTTCGAAGCCGGTAAGGCTTACAGGACTATTAACCTTTACCGTTCCGCTATCTCGGCTATTCACCAAGGTTTCGAGGGCCGCCCCGCGGGACAACACCCTCTTGTGTGCCGACTCGTCAAGGGTTCTAGATTTTCAAGGCCGCCCAGGCCCCGCTACTCCACGACCTGGGATGTTTCCGTTGTATTGGCTTTCCTCTCATCCTGGCCCGCTAACGCTGGACTCTCCCTCAAACAGCTGTCCGCCAAATTGGTGTGCCTGCTCTGTCTCATCTCATGCAAGAGAGTCTCGGATGTTAGTGCACTGGACGTCGATGCCAAGTCATACACCCCGGACGGGGTAACTTTTAACATCAGCAGGCGCACTAAGACTTCCATCAAAGCGGTATCCTACCCTAGTTTCCCTGCCTCTCCTTCGCTATGCCCAGTGACCTGCCTTCGTGAATATGAATCTCGCACCGAACCACACCGCTCTACTGCCTCTCATCAGTTGTTCTTATCTTTCCGTCCTCCTTTTCACCCAGTTTCCAGCACTACCTTGTCACGCTGGGTGAAATGGCTGCTAACCCAAGCGGGCATTGACACTACAGTGTTTGGCGCCCATTCAGTACGAGGGGCATCAGCCTCTTCTATGATGTCAGCGGGCGCCCGCCTAGAAGACATTATGAGAACAGCTGATTGGTCTAGGGAATCTACCTTCCGAGAATTCTACTTTCGGCCGGCCCCACACACATTCGCTGTGATAATGGATCAGCTTTAAACTTGCAATATGAGCCTCCGTGTCTTGTTATAAAATTGCATGATTTTGCTATTACATGACGAAAAGTCATGATTTTATTAAAGACACGGAGGCGAGTATTGCCCCACCCTTTTTTTGTTCTTCTTACACGATGGTAAGTATGTATCTCCCCACCCAAATTACTTATACCACGATACACCGCATAGTATAGTTTGAGAAGGTAAGTGGGGCCGTCCTCAGACCTTGTTGTTTTCAATAATAATGGAAATGTTAACATTAATTGTTTTGTGGGACTGTACATACAGGGGTCTTTGTTCTCACTGGTGTAACCTTGTAACTTGTTGCAAGTATCGACTTTAACCTGTTGGCTCCTGTTCTTTATATCTCCACAGCTTAATCCGGCAAGACGTCTAACAATGGTCCGGTTTATTGGTCTCCTCCCGCTGTCCTCCATCGGTCCTATGGATTCTACGGTCACACTTCCCAGTTTTTGATGTTATGCCTTCTTCGGTTTTATGCTATTACCTTGGAACTTTATTCTCACACTACTCTAGTTATTGACATTGTTCTTTGGTCGCATCTGCAGAAAGAGGGAAATGGAAGGGAAGTGCTGCCTGTTATACTGGGACCTGAGGGGGAGGGGCCTATGTTATCACATGTTCATTCTTTTTTCATTCTGTTTGTTTCCTTTGCTGCTATTTGTCAACAGTAAAGAAAGGGATATGCAATACTCGCCTCCGTGTCTTTAATAAAATCATGACTTTTCGTCATGTAATAGCAAAATCATGCAATTAACGGAGCCAGACACAATGTGAATTAACAGAGCCAGACAAAAGGTGAATTAATGGAGCCAAACACAATGTGAATTAACGGAGCCAGACACAATGTGAATTAATGGAGGCAGACACAATGTGAAATAAAGAAACCAGACACAATGTGAATTAACAGAGCCAGACACAATGTGAATTAACAGAGCCAGACACAATGTGAATTAAAGGAACCAGACACAATGTGAATTATCGGAGCCAGACACAATGTGAATTAAAGGAACCAGACACAATGTGAATTATCGGAGCCAGACACAATGTGAATTATCGGAGCCAGGCACAATGTGAATTAACGGAGCCAGACACAATGTGAATAAACGGAGGCAGACACAATGTGAATTAACGGAACCAGGCACAATGTGAATTAACGGAACCAGGCACAATGTGAATTAATAGAGCCAGGCACAATGTGAATTAATAGAGCCAGGCACAATGTGAAATAATGGAGCCAGGCACAATGTGAATTAATGGAGCCAGACACAATGTGAATTAATGGAGCCAGACACAATGTGAATTAATGGAGCCAGACACAATGTGAATTAACGGAGCCAGACACAATATGAATTAACGGAGCCAGACACAATATGAATTAACGGAGCCAGACACAATGTGAATTAATGGAACCAGACACAATGTGAATTATCGGAGCCAGACACAATGTGAATTAAAGAAACCAGACACAATGTGAATTAACGGAGCCAGACACAATGTGAATTAAAGGAACCAGACACAATGTGAATTAACGGAACCAGACACGATATGAATTAACGGAGCCAGACACAATGTGAATTAACGGAGCCAGACACAATGTGAATTAACGGAGCCAGACACAATGTGAATTAACGGAGCCAGACACAATGTGAATTAACGGAGCCAGACACAATATGAATTAACGGAGCCAGGCACAATGTGAATTAATGGAGCCAGACACAATGGGAATTAAAGAAACCAGACACAATGGGAATTAAAGAAACCAGACACAACGTGAATTATGGTTAGATTTTTCTGTCTAGAGTTGATACATTAATCATTTTGTTGTAACATATCTCATCTGATACATTAAATGCCCCATGTTTGGAAGACCAATGAGTGCGCCTGCTTGTTTTGTTTTCTATTTGTTGTGTTAGAGTAGCAACTGGGATATTTATTTGTTATATTTGTTACTAGGAAGAGAGCAGCACTACTATATTGTTATCATAATATGTATGTATGTATGTATCTATCTATTTTATAAGGAATAATAAATGTCTTGCGAAGTCTACAGGAGGCATCATGCCTCATCTAAAAAGGCATGTATCGCAGTTAATGGAGCAATTTGATCTTAACCACTGGGTGGCGACAGAGTGCTGCTTGTATTCCATTGGAAAGCTTAATTTCTGAGCAGATAGTATGTTTCAGAGTTGCGTCTGTCTTTGAGATATATTAACTTCATAAAAATCCTAAATACTCACATTATCAGCTTCCATCGCTGGTAAATCTGAAAGGATAAGGTGAACAAAAGAAAATAATTCTATTTTAGTCCTTTAATACCATAATATATAGAGTTATTAGTATAATGTAATCTGTATTTAACTATAAAAAGAATTCCAGAGTACTACCTATGCCCTCACAGGTCTGCCTGCATCCAGGTAGCATACTGTATTTTTATAAGCAGAACTATAATATACAGTCAGGTCCATAAATATTGGGACATCGACACAATTCTAATCTTTTTCGCTCTATACAGCAACACAATGGGTTTGAAATGAAACAAACAAGATGTACTTTATCTGCAGACTTTCAGCTTTAATTTGAGGGTATTTACATCCAAATCAGGTGAACGGTGTAGGAATTACAACAGTTTGTATATGTGCCTCCCACTTTGTAAGGGACCAAAAGTAATGGGACAGATTAAGTCATAAATCAAACTTTCACTTTTTAATACAGGGTTGCAAATCCTTTGCAGTCAATTACAGCCTGAAGTCTGGAATGCATAGACATCACCAGACGCTGGGTTTCATCCCTGGTGATGCTCTGCCAGGCCTCTACTGCAACTGTCTTCAGTTCCTGCTTTTTCTTGTGGCATTTTCCCTTCAGTCTTGTCTTCATCAATTGAAATGCATGCTCAATCGGATTCAGGTCAGGTGATTGACTTGGCCATTGCATAACATTCCACTTCTTTCCCTTAAAAAACTCTTTGGTTGCTTTTGCAGTACGCTTCGGGTCATTGTCCATCTGCACTGTGAAGCGCCGTCCAATGAGTTTTGAAGCATTTGGCTGAATATGAGCAGATAATATTGCCCGAAACACTTCAGAATTCATCTTGCTGCTTTTGTCAGCAGTCACACCATCAATAAATACAAGAGAACCAGTTCCATTGGCAGCCATACATGCTCACGCCATGACACTACCAACACCATGCTTCACTGATGAGGTGGTATGCTTTGGATCATGAGCAGTTTCTTTCCTTCTCCATACTCTTCTCTTCCCATCACTCTGGTACAAGTTGATCTTTGTCTCATCTGTCCATAGGATGTTGTCCCCGAACTGTGAAGGCTTTTTTAGATGTTGTTTGGCCAACTCTAATCTGGCCTTCCTGTTTTTGAGGCTCACCAGTGGTTTACATCTTGTGGTGAACCCTCTGTATTCACTCTGGTGAAGTCTTCTCTTGATTGTTGACTTTGACACACATACACCTACCTCCTGGAGAGTATTCTTGATCTGGCCAACTGTTGTGAAGGGTGTTTTCTTCACCAGGGAAATAATTCTTCGGTCATCCACCACAGTTGTTTTCCGTGGTCTTCCGGGTCTTTTGGTGTTGCTGAGCTCACCGGTGCATTCTTTCTTTTTAAGGATGTTCCAAACAGTTGATTTGGCCACACCTAATCTTTTAGCTATCTCTTTGATGTTTTTTTTATTTATTTTTTCAGCCTAATGATGGCTTGCTTCACTGATAGTGACAGCTCTTTGGATCTCATATTGAGAGTTGACAGCAACAGATTCCAAATGCAAATAGCACACTTGAAATGAACTCTGGACCTTTTATCTGCTCCTTGTAAATGGGATAATGAGGGAATAACACACACCTGGCCATGGAACAGCTGAGCAGCCAATTGTCCCGTGACTTTTGGTCCCTTGAAAAGTGGGAGGCACATATACAAACTGTTGTAATTTCTACACCGTTCACCTGATTTGGATGTAAATACCCTAAAATTAAAGCTGAAAGTCTGCCGTTAAAGCACATCTTGTTCATTTCATTTCAAATCCATCATGGTGGTGTATAGAGTCAAAAAGATTAGAATTGTTTCGATGTCCCAATATTTATGGACCTGACTGTACATTGCAAACTCATGAGTCTAAACGAGCATGTGACTAATAATGCAGTGTCATAATATGTTATGCAATAGTACCAGTGGTTTAACATCCGTGCTTCCTGTTGCCACAGGCATCTTTTGTAAATGGTGGCAAATCACGGGAGATTTTATTTTCCCTCCAAGCAGCCTACAGTGCGCTCAGACCCGACACATTTGGAAGTGATTCACTGTACATCATATTGGTGGAAAATTGCTGTTCTAGCTGCATGAACAATTCACGTTTTATTATAAGCATTAGTTCATAGTCCTCTATAAAGAAAAATATGCTGTAACAAAACCCCCCAGTTAACCAGTATAATGGCTGCTTATATATATATGAACTCAGACTATTTGTTGTTTTGCCTTCAGTAATCATTTATTTGGGCTCATGGACTTGTAAAAGACTGATTCTGACCCTTTACGTACCTTGGGAAAAGACCTGCTGTTTTGACTTGGCACTTCGGATGCAGCCGAAGTAGTCGAAGTAGTCGAAGTGGCCGCCATTCGAAAATCGAAAACGTGGTGGCAGCCATTTTGATTCATTTGAATGCGTTCAGCGGTGTGTGCCGGCAAATCTATTACTATTTTCGGCTACCCAATTGCGCGAACACCGCTGACCTGTACCTTCTACTCTCCTTCAACACTGCAGCTGGAGACTAAGTCCCATTCGAAGATTCGAACGCACGTTTGAATGGGACTTAGTCATTTCTTCAGGGTAAAATAGACCGACCTCACAGCCCAAATCTATGGAACTGTTTTGGGCAGGAAAATGTGCTTGTGATCGGTCCAAGGGGACTTTTTACTATCTTTGGAACCCCTGAACGGATTTTCACGAATTTTGGATATGTTTGTCCCCAAGTTATACTGGTCATAAAAAAAGTTTTATGCATGTACGATGTAAAATCAAGAAGTTATGACAATATATAAAAAGTGTAACTTTTCAGCTTGGCGATAATTGAGTAGATACAGTTAATTAACTCAATTATCTTCTAAGCAGAGGGGAGGAATTCACTGTAATTGCTGGGTGTGCTCTATTGTCATCTGGTGTATGACTGGTTGCTGTAACTGCATTGTCGGTGCCCCACAAGGTCCAGCGGGTGGTGTCTAACCTGTAAAATCCTCCATAAAAGCAGCAATAAACGCACAGTGGAGTCAGTTCTTCTTCACCCTTCAAAACGTAGCTGTGTCTCGTTGTTGAAAGGGAATTTGCAACTTAATCACTAGCTCTTTTCACAGCTCTGCCTCTCTATTGCTCCAGGGATCCAGTGGATGGGACTTCACCTCTCGCCAACGGCAGATACCCTCTCTACGCTGGGTAGCCGTTACATATGCCAGTTGCACTAACCTTCTATTTTGTGATGAATTATAATATCCATGTAACACAATTCAACATCTCCGGCAGGTTCTGAACAAGAGGAAAGAAGAGGTAAAATAGATTATAAATAAAGGGATAATGTCATGAGTACTGATGGCTGATTGGTTGTGCTAAAACTAATTAGTGATAGTTCTTCTTTAACCCCTAAGGATTGTCCAAGTCCTGATCCAAAACAAAACCTAGAATTTGTTCTGCCACATTTTAAGGGTTTCTCTTTAAGTGCCCAAAAACATATTTTATATTGTTTTTGAAGAACAGAAATGGTTTTTTTTTCTTTTAATATCCTCCATGTAGGCCTGTTACAACTTTAAGTATAAATAAAATGTTAAAATCATGTAAATAAAAAAAATCACAATTTTGCTTATAATTATTTTTAAATATAAAAAAGAACTCAAAATAGATTCACGTATGAGACCTGATTATTAAATGTCTCATATGTGTAGAATTTAGATACAATTTTGGTAGTAAATGCTAACCCTACACCAACCCTACCCCTAACACTAGACCTCCACTAACTAACTGTAATGTTACATCTACCCCAATCTTAACTTTTACTAACCCTAACCTTAACTGATGCCAGCCGAGGGATATCCCAGCCCACACAGTACAGAACACTCTGTCAGTGCCCTCTACTGTGTGATTGAAGCATGACAGGGAGATCTATCATGCTCCAACACTGGCATGCTGTCATTGACAATCACACCTTGTGTTATTATCAGAAAGAAAACACGAAAAAAAGATAGAAATCAGAACCTTACCATTAATTTATTAAACAGAAACATATAGCACATAGCACTTCAAATTGTTTTTGTTTGCCTTCTTTTGGATCAACAGCAAAAACAGATCGAAGAAAGTCTGAACTTGATGGCCATGTGCCTCTTTTAAGCTATGTAACTATGTAATATAAGGAAAGTTTAGAACAAAGAAACACTGTACACATTCCCCATAGATGGTGGTACCTGTTTCCCTCTTGTTTGACGATCCTGGTCTCAGTGTTTTGATGCGTTCAGGCCTGGAGACAATATGTCAGGCTATGAATTTTTATACGAATTATGATTAATTACAAAACTAATAATCTAATAACTATAGTGGAAAACTACATAGATATATGAAAAATATGTATATTCCATCACATTTCTTAAATAACTAATTAAAGGGAACTTGTAACTTTTTGGAATTTGCACTTTTAAAAAAAAAATAGTGTTTTTTGTATGTTTTGTATGTTTTTTGTCTGTGGGGTTGTTTACAGTGGGAATTTCAGATAAATTTGGATGTGTTTAGAACAACATTGTTATTTTGTCTACTATATGTAACAGGTACTCGATTGTTAGTTTGGCCCACTGTTTACTAAGTGTTGTTTTTTATAATTCCTGTGAACAATGTTTATCTTGTAAAAAAAAAAAAAGAAAAAAGAGAAAAGGAAAAAAAAGGAAAAAGGAGTTGATCTCCGAATAAAGATTATAAAATTAAAATAAAAAAAAAATAGTGGTAGCTTTTTTTTTTTTTTTTTTTTTTATTGAATCCGTTTTGAGACCTGAGCAGGGACTAAGCGAAGGGCAAGCTGCTAAGTTTCTCTAAGCGTTTGCAAATTCTCAGAGTTCTTAAATCATCTCTCTTTTTTTTCATTCAATGCTCCATTTTGTTTTCAATTTTATTGAAGATTTAGCAATTGTTATTGCAATCCAGTTCTGTTTAGGCACAGCCAGGGCACACAATGCAAATGAAGAAAATAAATAGAACCATTGTTTCATTTCTCCTCTTCCCTGTCTGCTTTCTCTGTGCAGACTTCCAGGTGCAAATGATTGACAGGGAGCTAATATGGACGTGCCCATGATAAAAAGGTGTTTGTTTCTACGTTTATTTTTTTCACACAATACATATACATATATATTATATATACGGATAAGTAAATATAATAATGGGGGCGGAGCCAGCAAGGCAACGGAGCGGTCGCACTTTTCGGAGCTCCTGCTCTAACTTACCCTAACATAGCTTTTATGGTGGAACCCAAAGCCCAAAGACCCCTCAAACCTTGCCTACAACCGGCTGACAAGTTATGGGCCGCAAAACGAAGAAGGCTAAAGCGGACAGAAACTCCCAAGGGAGAGACATTGGAGAAATGCTGCGGAACTCGCAGCAGGCCGCGTGGTCCAAAATGGCGCCGGCCGACGACATCACCTCCTACTCCTCGGAGGACTTCACGCCGGACCTCATGGAGGGACCACCTTACGGGGCCATGTCAGACCGCAAAACGGCTCCACAGAGGACCGGGGACCCGGTCACCGCAGACCAAATTAAAAAGATGTTGGCGGACCTCCGCAAAGACCTAGCAACTGACATGGCTGGATACAAAGAGGCCATAGCAGGGGCCACATCTAAAATCTCCCTGTTGGAGGCCCACTCTACTGCCCAGGATACCAGGATATCGGAGGTGGAAAAGCAAGTGGCAGACCTGGCACGACAGCAACTAGCTACATCAGATAGGCTAGACGCTATGGAGGATCAGAGGAGGCGGTATAATCTAAAAGTCAGGGGGATACCGGACTCGGTTGCCGCCGCCGACTTGCCCCACTTTATGAGGCGCCTCATCGGAGGCCTGCTCCCACCAAAGCAAGCAAAGTCCCTAAAGCTGGATGGTATGTTCCGGTTACCTAAACCGGCCAGAGCGCCGGCAACAGCGACGGCCGACCTCATACTCAGACTCCAAACGCTAAACGACAAGGCCACACTACTAACGGCTCTGCGGGGTAAAACCCCCTTTCCATTCGAGGGCACCTCCATTACAGTCTTCCCAGACCTCACCAAGAGCACACTCACCTGGAGGAAATCGCTGCAGCCTCTCTTACAACACCTCCGAGCCAAAGATATCCCCTATAGATGGGGCACACCACGAGTTGTAATGTTTACACAAAACGGGACTACCCACAGAGCACAGGGATACAAGGAGCTGGAAGCGCACCTACAATCAACGGGCATTTTGCAGGCCCCACCGACGAGCGGAACAGGACTGTCCCAGCTGAACCCGGCCACCATTCGGGAATTTACCCCGAGAGGGCAACAAGGAGCCTCAACAAAGGGTTCACTCACCTGAGAAACTCATGGGGACTTGTGTGTTCCACCACTTCTAAAACACCATGCCTACCACTGTTAGAGATTGTTTTTGTTTTATTTGTATTGCTGTTCTCCTTTATTTACGGGTTGTTTTTTTTTTTTTTTTTTTTTTTTTTTCTTTTTCTCTTACTTCTTTTATTTTCCATTTCCTTTACTAATGTGCAACTGGTACTACAAATGTGATGCCTAATAGCCTTCTAGATGATCGACCAAATTGTACCACAAGCGAGAAATATGCACACACATAGAGAGGACGCACTGATACTTGTTAACTGGCGGTCTGTATACTGCACGGTCTAGGGACCACCGCCGCTCACTAAATTCCACTACCCCCCCCCTCCTTTTGAGGAACCAACACTACAATGCCAACACATAGTCGAGAAGAAGGAGGTATAACTCCACCGCAGGTAACACTACGCTGACTCCCCATTCTTACCATGCCCATAAGGGGCTCCACATTTGAGTCCACCTAACTTTGGATAGTATAATGTACTCAAATCTTACCACGCCCATAAGAGGCTCCACACTTGAGTTTACCTAACTTTGGATAGTATAATGTACTTAAACTATAAAATGTGCTATGCTTTTTTGATAAACACCAGACCTGACTAGGAAACATATCTTTATTAATCTTGTTTATTATATTACTCTTGTTCATTATATTCAAAAAATGTGCAACTGATCTACATATGCCATGTACCTGTGATTTTGAAATGCTTATAACTGCTATTGTGGCATTGCAAGCATAACTGTCATATCCTGCATATCAAAAATAAAGAATTTAAAAAAAATATATAATAATACAAATTGCTAGGAAGTCATAGATCTCCTTGAAATAGTATGTAATATTTTAACAAACGGCCATAATGCACTTCAATATTTAGTAAATGATGGACTACATTTTGAATTCTTTAGACTAGGGAAAAAATAAATGTGCAAGGCTTCCCAGTGCACACTATATTATATGTTGAAAATTGACAAATCTAAAAGTTGATGCAAATCATTTTACTCGTTACTCACATAACAGGAGTCTCAGATAATGTACGACCTGTAAAATAAAGGGAAGAAGTACATTTTGTGTAATAATTTATATTATATACTGCGATGGGTAAGCATGTTCCACATTACAGAAGCCCACTAGAGCACCCTGGGGATTAGGTTGGTAATCATTTGATAGGTGACTATACTTCAACCGTTCCTTGTACTGTACAGTGATTAGTAGACATGCACACATTTATCCACAAAAAAAAAAAAATTGGTGTTTTTGGTTCAAACTAATTTTATCCATGTGATAGTTTTGGATTAGGATGAACATATTTTTTTGTCCACTTTTAGACACATTTGAGCGCCCTTTGTTTCACTGATGAAGTGAGAAGAAGTAACCAATTGAAGAAAAAGGAGCAGTAGATAAAATTCTATAATTTTAGATGAATTGATGATTGCCCCAAATTTGGATGAACTACAATTCATTTTGAAAAAAAAATGCAGAAGTCCAATGACTTTATACAGACAAGAGCCCTTGGAGACAAGACAAAATAACTCATGTGACTATAGCGGTCCATGCAGAAAAAAAACCTAGTTTGACAAGTTACTGCTTCTGTTAGCTCTCCTGAGCTAAGCCTTGTCATGCAGAGCCCTCTCATTGGCTGAGACCATCAGCTGAGCATTGCTCAATGCAGGGTGCTTCTAGCAGCAGAAGAGGAAACAAACGCTGGCCAGAAGACCCTATGTAAGTTATCAAACCATTTGAAAAGAATTTGACTATATATTCTGGGAGGTGCATAGGGCTCTTCTTGCATCATAGCCTCTACAGTGGGATGTAGTAGTTATGGTGCTTGCAGCGTTCCTTTAATTCTAAATGTATTAATTATTAGTTGGTTTAGGATCCTGGATCTATTAACTGTGAGTTAATACAGAAATTGGTATATATTAGCACCGTAGTAACTGAAGAATGACACAAATAATAAAAAATAATCACAAATTATTTTAGTTTAGTTTCTACAATAATGCTAAGTTTTTATTTTAACAAACACAGATTTTTGTTTCCCTGACCCTTAATAATGTCTGTAACTATGCAGAATCTGACCCCAGAGTTGGGAAGGTAAGTATCGTAATTCAGATTACAAGTTTGTAGGCAGATGCTTGCTTACCTTTTTCAGGCTGGTCATTGAGACAGTTACAGAAAACACGAGACAGTCTATGTCTAAACAGACAGACCAGGGTAATCACGCTGAGTAGTACAACCGCCAGAGAGGCAATTTGAATTAGAGACAGATATTCCTGATCTGTGGTCATGTCGAGAAAAAAAGCAGGCAACGTTAGTCATTGGCTATTGGGGAAATGAAGTACCGACATGTCTCTACATGGCTAAAGGAAAATCACACCTAATCATAATAAATATTAGAAAGCCAAATTAGAGACCGATTAAACCCAGACAGTTTTAAATCAGGTTCACTTTGCCCTCTGTGTATCAGCAATGTTACTGTGTCTTAGAATTAGTGTTTAGATAAGCTGCTTCACTTCACCCACCACCCACAAAAATGATGTGGCAATATCTAAAACTTAGAAGTGAAGTTAGAACTTAGAAGTTAGTGAGAACCACCTGTTAAGAGGCAGTTGGGAGTCTATTTGAATCACTCTCCTCTAGTACAACTATTTACCAATTATATATGTAAAGAAAAATAAAACCAACATACGTAATTCTCCTCTCAACCTCTAGGGGTCATCATAATACATGCTATTTAATAGTGGCACTTAGTTCATAGAATGATATATTCATGGTCAAATGAATAAAGAATGTGTAATGGTAGAAATCAGACACCAGGGGTTACCATTGAGCCTCAACCCCCTGGTTCCTAAACCAAGACCAAGTATTCAGGTTCTAAATTAAGTATTTAATAGAGTACAAGGGGCAGGGAAAAAGTTTAACAGACTGTTTCATAATGTCACTATTCTGTGAAAATAACTATATTGTCCCTACGATTTGCTAGCCAATAAAAACACTTCCACGTGGAGAGGAATAAGTCACAGTACGTAACACTGTACTTGACCGACGATTCAAACAGCTATTTTCATTTTTTTACTTTAACTTTTTCTCATCAGTTACTTATTCCTCTTGGGAGACTTGACTGGCAAATACATATGGGCAAGATGGTTAACACCAGAGACGAGCGACATCAGGGAAGGGCTTTCTCCCTCCCCTAATTAAACATCAGAGAATGCGGGGTGAGAATCAATCTTCTAAATATTGTTTTACGAGAGATAGAAGATGACAGAATGTATTGTTTTTGAATGGTTCATTAAATAATGGGATACAATGGCATGATTAATTGGGGTGCATCATTTATTAGAGGGGCTACCACCAATATATCTCTGAATAACGTTATAAATTCTTATCTCTATATATCTCTGGGCATATCACTGTATTTAGGTGTATATCTCTATATGCCTACCTGTATACACAACTATGTGAGTATTAACAACAATCTAACCATCTGGCCCCTGATCAATCAGGTTTTCGCCCAAATCCCTCCACTACAACTGCCCTGTTAAAAGTTTGCAATGACATCCAAACTGGCATGGAACATGGAGACCTAACTGGAGCTATTTTCCTTGATTTTTGCAAAGGCTTTTGACATAGCAGACCATGACATTCTACTGCACAAACGGAAAAACTCAGGTATTGGTGATCGTCCGCTAACCTGGTTTCGATCGTATGTATCGGATCGCTCGCAATATGTGTCCATTTCTGACAGCAACTCCCTCCTTCTCCCCGTTACTTGTGGTGTTCCCCAAGGTTCCATTCTCGGCCCCCTACTATTCACATTATTTTTTAAATGATCTGACTAATGTCTGCAAATCCTCAAATATACACATGTACTCAGACGACACAGTAATCTATGCAAGCAAATCCGATCTACTGCAGCTTGAGGCTGTGCTCCAAGACCAGTTTACAGAGGTAGAAAAGTGGATTGCAAAAAGCAAACTCTTCCTAAACACTGACAAAACTGTCACAATGATCTTTGGAACAGTACCTAAATTACACAAATTACACAATTCCCACCTATCCATCAAAACAAAATCAAATAGCACACTCACCACAGTCCACTCTTTCAAATAATTGGGTATGTTGTTAGACCCCAATCTATCTTTTGGCCTCCACATAGAAAAACTTGCCTCTAAATTTTATCCAAAACTAGGTGCCCTGTACAGGAAAAAAAATCCTGCCTAAGCCTACAGTAAAGGAAAAGATTGTACAGCAAATGCTGATGCCAATCATTGATTATGGGGATGTAGTATATGCATCTGCATCGCAATCCCACATTAATAAACTCAATACATTGTATAACTCGTTCTGCCTATTTGTTCTACAATGTAATTACAGGACCCACCATTGTGACATGCTAAAAGAACTAAACTGGCTGTCACTGGAATCCATCATCTTTCCAGCCATGTATTTAAGAGCTTTTATGGGAAGCTCCCACCCTACCTGAGCAGTATGCTCTCACTGGCTCTTCCCACCGCCTATAACCTCCGATCCAGTACCAGCACTTTATTTAGTGTACCTCAATACAAGACAGGAAGCGGCCCGATCCTCCTTCTCCTACAGAGCGCCGCAATTATGGAACGACCTCCCCCACAATTTCAAATCTTCCCCAAGCCTAAAGTTCTTTAAGAGATCCCTATCTACATACATCAAAACAGAATGCACCTGTCATGGTTGATTATATATTTCTTGCCTGTTCTATGTTAGATTTTGTATACATTGTGTATTAATATTGTTTTTATATTTTATTGTACCCTATTGTATCAATGCAATGTTTTGTGGAACCAGGACATATTTGAAAACGAGAGAAATCTCAATGTATCCTTCCTGGTAAAATATTTTATAAATAAATAAATACACGTTCTGTGTATATCTCTATATATCTCGGTGTATCTCCCTGTATATATTTTCTCCATTGAGAGAAGAGTTATATAGGTACCAACGTGTAGTTCTGTGTTCCCCACTCACCTTGCACTTGGATATGCAACACATGGCTTCTCTTCTTTACAGTGTAGTTTGATGTTCTGACCTCACAGGTATATTTTCCTGAGTCCTTCAGCTGAGCTGACTGAACCTGGTACATATTGGATGAATTAAACCCCTGCACCATCTCTTCATCTCTGTAGAAAGCAAACATCAGGTCTGTGGGACATTTAGGAACTGTGTCACATGTCAAGGTCATCTCTGCACCTTCCATCACTTCCTGTAGGTTCAGCTTAATTTGGGGGAGTAGGAACAGCTCTGGAAGAGGAATATATTGAACAATAAATATACACCCGAACACCTAAATTGAAAGAATGCATCATTCAGAGCATAATACAGAATTGTTTGATTCTTAGTGCACATTTTATTATTGGTGAAGAGCAAGGACGCACAGGTAACTAAATTTCCCAGAAACCCAAAAAGGGATTTACATGCTAATTAGGGAAGAAATGCAGTTTGGGGTTTTATTATTTTCAATTGTGTAGGTTAGTGTCAGTATTGAAACATAGAAACATAGAATGTGACGGCAGATAAGAACCATTCGTCCCATCTAGTCTGCCCAATACTTTCATTAGTCCCTGGCCTTATCTTATAGTTAGGATAACCTTATGCCTATCCCACGAATGCTTAAACTCCTTTACTGTGTTAACCTCTACCACTTCAGCTGGAAGGCTATTCCATGCATCCACTACCCTCTCAGTAAAGTAATACTTCCTGATATTATTTTTAAACCTTTGTCCCTCTAATTTAAGACTATGTCCTCTTGTTGTGGTAGTTTTTCTTCTTTTAAATATGGTCTCCTCCTTTACTGTGTTGATTCCCTTTATGTATTTAAATGTCTCTATCATATCCCCCCTGTCTCGTCTTTCCTCCAAGCTATACATGTTAAGATCCTTTAACCTTTCCTGGTAAGTTTTATCCTGCAACCCATGAACCAGTTTAGTAGCCCTTCTCTGAACTCTCTCTGAAGTATCAATATCCTTCTGGAGATACGGTCTCCAGTACTGCGTACGATACTCCAAGTGAGGTCTCACCAGTGTTCTGTACAATGGCATGAGCACTTCCCTCTTTCTACTGCTAATACCTCTCCCTATACAACCAAGCATTCTGCTAGCATTTCCTGCTGCTCTATTACATTGTCTGTCTACCTTTAAGTCATCTGCAACAATTACTCCTAAATCCCTGAAAGGCCAATGTAAGGATTAGCTAAGGCGTACAATGTGTGAGCAGCTATTGGTATGGAATATACAGAGGAGATGAGGATTTAGGTGCATTTATTGAGAGTGAAAATGAGAAGCAGAGAAATGTGGCTTTGTTGCACTGTATGAAGATATGGAGAATATGAGCAATTTTAATTTGAAAATGATTGAATATGAAACCAGACTGAAAGTGAGGAATACATGTGAGACCAGAGTCCCCCCCAAAAAAATAACCCCTGCAGAATTTGTGTGACTGGTTAGTCCACTGAACTAATGGAAAAATATCACGGGAGGGTCATTGAGTGGAAGGATGAGAAGTTCTGTCTTGGCATGAATGGCCATTGCATTGTAAAGGGCCATGACTGAATGCGGTCATTGATGCAGGCAGGTACAGGATTGGGAGGTGAATTCTAACACCATGAATTCCAGGAGGTTATAGAGGAGTCAAGCTCACCCTCTTGGACTTTTTAGCGGATGGACCATTTCCCGCCTGCCCTCCCCTTTTTGTCAGCTGCGGAAAAATCTTTTGGCCTGCCCATGAAACTAAGTGAACTCGGCAGTTGAGCATGGGTGACAATTTTCAAGAACCAAACTCTGTGACTGTTGCCTGCATGTTGAACTGGAGTTTAGTAGCTGGCAGTGTAAGTGTTAAGTTACATATTTGATGAAAAGATTAAGTACTAGTTTGTTCAATATTGATATATATAAAGCTGTGGCCAAGCCCTACCTCACAACTCTGGTGTCTGTTTCTGGGTTGCACACTTCCTATAACATGCATAACTTGAGCAACGCACACACTGACGCTCCCCACACCTTGTGTAACCCACACTATGTGAACAGCACGCTCACTGACGCTCCCCAAACCTCCTATAACACACACTACCTGAGCAGCACACTCACTGCAGCTCCCCACACCTCCTATAACCCACACTACCTGAGCAACAAGCTCACTGCAGCTCCCCACACCTCCTATAACCCACACTCCCTGAGCAGCACACTCACTGCAGCTCCCCACACCTCCTATAACCCACACTACCTGAGCAACAAGCTCACTGCAGCTCCCCATACCTCCTATAACCCACACTACCTGAGCAGCATACTCACTGCAGCTCCCCACACCTCCCATAACCCACACTACCTGAGAAGCATACTCACTGCAGCTCCCCACACCTCCAATAACACATACTACCTGAGCAACAAGCTCACTGCAGCTCCCCACACCTCATATAACGCACACTACCTGAGAAGCACACTCACTGCAGCTCCCCACACCTCCTATAACCCACACTACCTGAGCAACAAGCTCACTGCAGCTCCCCACACCTCCTATAACACACACTACCTGAGCAGCATACTTACTGCAGCTCCCCACACCTCCTATAACCCACACTACCTGAGCAGCACACTCACTGCAGCTCCCCACACCTCCTATAACCCACACTACCTGAGCTCCCCACACCTCCTGTAACACACACTACCTGAGCAGCATGCTCACCTCCTGCAATAGAGTTGTGTAAGATTCCAGAAATCATCAAGTGTTCTACCATTCTTCCTTTGTCATATTCCTTTCTGACTCTGCAATCAAATGTAACTGCTAATATTTTGTTCTCTTAATATTTATTATGCATTTGTTAATGATATATTTATCATTGTTTAACCTTATAACAACACTGTACTGTTTTTACCTTCTGTGATATACTGAATAAAGAAAGAAATCTCAATGTATTTTTAGTAAAATTTAGAATAAATTAATATCTTGATTACAGATCCAACTCCCTTCAGAGTTGAGATCAGCAACTGTTATTAATGTATTTAATTCTTATCACACCAGTGGTGTTACACATAAGGCTCCTAATGCCATTCCCATCCTTCTCGTGCACAGATTTCAAAGGTGTTCTAATAATTACATATAGGTACAAGGATGCACACCAAACAAAATATTCATATCAAAAACAAGCTTTTACATAAAATACTATACTCTAAAAAACAAAAAAATATATATATCAATTCACATATTATATAAAAAATAAGTGACAAATGCTTATAGCAATAAACAGTCTTGAAAATTAGCGACAAAAATGTACGTGAAGACTATAAGAGCTGGACACAAGTGAAACTCTCAAGGGACAACATAAAAAAAACTTACCTCCTCATTCTGTTATACCCATTATCCAGCTGATTGCCATCATCTCAAAATTCTAAACAGACCCGTACGTGACCTCATCACATCCGAGATCGCAAGAATAAGGTGTTAAATACGTAACACCCGCACGTCAAGCAGGTAATAGCAGGTGTGTTTGTCCCTTTAAAATGCAATGTTGCATCTTATATGGTGATCTGTTTCTGGACACAGATAATGTAAAAAAACACAGAGAAAAAAAGTACAGCTGGTGACGATGAGAATTATACCTTGTATCTGGACATGTCTTGTGATGCTTTCTTTTCTCACTGTGTCGGTTGCAGTTTTTACTTGACAGGTATAATCTCCAGCATCCTGCAGTTGGACTGACTGAATCTGGTATTTATTGGATAAACCAAATTCCTGCACATTCTGCCCGTCTCTGTAGAAAGCAAACTGTAATTCCGTGGCCGCTCTGTGTGGGCTGAGAGCCGTGTCACATGTTAGGGTCACGTTGACACCTTCGGTTACTGGGTATTGGCTCACATTGACTAATGGGTTTGAGAAGAGCTCTAAGAGGAGAAAAACACATCAAATATTCGAGTTTATTATTTTAATAAATAACTGAATTATATTTTAAATAAAGATATTTTTTTTCCTTAATTAAAAAGTAAATATATAGATAGAAGATTTAATAAGTGGACCCAGCAAAGACAATATGGGCTAGGAAAGGTTTACACACCGATTTACTAGTATGCAAGAAAATCATCTTGAGCAATATATTGAGCTATTCATGTATTGCCTCTTAAAGGAACACTCCAAGCACCATAACCACTACCAAGGTACTCCTTGCTCACCATCTGCCCCTTTGCTTTTCCACTGGTGGCGCAACTGCAGGATTATGGTGATGGTGGCAGCGATACAATTCCTAGAGGAACCATCAGCATTTCTGGGAACTGTTCTTCTGATAGTTTCTTTCCTGGCAGCTTATCTCCTGGTAGTGTCTCTCCTGACTGCTTATCTCCTGAAGTATATCAATAGATACATGGTAGGTAGCAAGATGGTGTGTGTCCTATGGGTGTTTGGAGGGGACAGCAAATGAGCTGTGACTTGATTGACTTGTGTAAAGTTACATTTAACTTCTTTTAGTCTGTTTTTTTGAATTTGTAGCGCAGTTTTAAATCTGTTTCCTTCGTGTCTTTAAGTGAAATGTGTAAGAAGTAACCAATGAATCTAGCGTGGTTTAATTAATTTTAGTTACTAAATTGTAACACATGGTTTCCAGCATCTAATTGGCCTTTGATTAATCTGCTGCACATTTTATAGATTGTGCCAAAAGCAATGAGAAATTCTCACCTCTGACATACAGCGTTCCTTTAGCTGAATCTGTGGCTGATCCTGCAGCACATTGGTATTCTCCAACCATGCTCATACTGACATTTTGAAAGAAAATCAAGTCAATTTCTGACTTCTGTATTATGGTATTCTCCTTGTTGTAAAAAACGATTTTCCCTCCTGTGGGATCTTCTTGATTCCTATGACATCTTAGAGAAACATCATCTCCTTCATAAACAGACTGAGGGACTTGCAGGATGATCCAGTCTGAAAAAACTAATATTGTTAGGTGTCAAGCACGTGAGTCAGAGCCATGTACTATTTAGCACTGGTGTTATTGGGGGATGAGATTTGAGAAACTAAAACACTGTGCATATATAAAATATATTCTAAACCACTTTATGGGGGAAACCAGTGTGTTTGATTTGTCACGCATTGAGAAATAGAACTAATAGATCATGTGAGGCTGGAAGAATCAGTACAAGTGCAATGCTAAACTACTCTCATGCTCCTTAACTTTGATCTACAATCAGGAAGGAGGCTTCCTCACCACGTGTGTTGTCTGCTGTTTAGTGCCCTGTCTGACCCATCAGGATCCAAGCTCAGAGATGGAAACATAAATGGTGCAGCTGGTGCAAAGCAAAGGTACCGGCTCATTGTTGAGAGTAGAAAACCATAATAGATTTATAGATAGAAATCGTACATAGAGTAATGTCTTATGATAAAAGCAAATGTAAATTTCTGCTAAAAACTGGACTCTTACTTTACAGTTTGCAGATTTTTCAATAATTTGAATACTTCCTCCTGGATACCAGAAAGACATTCAGATCTCTCCTTGGATCAAACAACCGTCAACCAACGTATTAAACATCATATACCTGTAAGTTATTTTTTTTCAATATGTCAGTATCAGTTTCGCGATTGTCAAAAACTTCGGTTTCAAACGTACCTTTGTGGGTAATGGTGTGTGCTCTATATTTAAACTTTCCTCTTTCTCTAAATATTTTGTGATGTTCTTGTAAGAAAGGTATGTTATTGAGAGGTTAGTGGTCATAGTGTCTGGTTTCAGTAGCTTCCGTTAGACATATTTTTAAAGATGTTTAGAGGGTTTTATTTTTAGCAATATGAGATCTTACCCTATTGAGTTACCCACTTTGTCTCTCTTGTACTTTCTGATAATATATTTAATTAGATTTTTGTATGTGTTTTTTTTATCTATTATCTTTCCTTTGTGAACAGAGTACATTCATTGTCTGGTTACAACTACATATCTGTTCATCCACCCACTGTAAAGCGCTACGGAATTTGTTGGCGCTATATAAATAATAACATAATAATAATAATAATTGTATTATTGTGACTCTATGCAGGATGACATTTTGCCTGTACTCTTTTTTAAATTGCTATATCTAATATCCTTAGTTTAGCAGTTTTGGGGTTCACCAAAGTTTGCAATTAACTTGAAGGCACATTTTTTGTTGCAATTTACAACGTATTATGTATCTTTGATTAATGATCAACCCAACAAATGTACTCATATAAACTTTTACTTAGACAATGTAGTTCTTCTTATTACATCTAGTTATGTATAAAAATGTCATTTCCCAAAAGTGACACAAAGGTGTAGAAGAGGTGGAGTCACTAATGGAATGTTCTGAGGGGTGATACACCAAAACTGCCTCATTAAACTAAAATTGTGTCCATTTAAGTGGCTTAATACCACTGACTTGCAGATGCTTCCATACACTAAATCACCAGGAATGCAAAAACCCATCGATCACCAACTCTGGGCTGCTGCTGTTTCACGTTATGAAGATAAAAATATCACCAAAAAAATATGAGAAATTTAAAATGTATATTGATTGTGTTGGAGCCAGACTGGCTAACTTACCGTATGTTACATCTAGCTTCACAGCATCACTTCTGTCACTTGTTGTGGTCTGACACTGGTAGTTGCCGCTGTCTATTGTCTCAGCAGACTCTATTAGAAACTGCTTTGACCCGGTGGATAGAAGCTTGTCATCTTTGTACCAGATATATTTCTGGTCTTCCCGTCCCACTGAATCCACGTTACAGGTGAGATTGAGAGATTCGCCTGTGAATATTTTGTCCCAATTTGGATTAAAAAAGACCACAGGTCTGACAGCTCCTTCTGGAAACAAAACGTTTACAGATGAATTAATTTATTGGTTCTAATACATTGCCTGTTTTTTGGAATTCGTTGGAGTGGCTGGATTATTTTCTACATTTTCTAAGTTTATATTTGGTCCATTCTGGTACTGGGACTTGTCCAGCGAAAAAAAGCACCCTGGATTCCTGGATGAAGGGTTGAGTGCACTTCCACTATTTCTCTATATCTTTAATATTGTAGCATGTGATAATCAATTCGTGCATGATTCACAGTATATTTGAACTGGTATAGGGAATGGTCTAAAGTGTGAGGGTTCCAAAATAGAAGCTGTGTGGACAGGATATAGCATGTGGTCCTAATAACCACACACTATTTCTTTCAAACTATCGGGAAACGAGCCTGCTTTGGTAATGTTAGTTGCTATTTTTGTGCACTACTGGTGAGATAGCTCAATAACCTAATGCATTTAAAATCTGTTAAACCATTAGGGATCACAGATTTAATTCCCAGCAGGGTCAACTCAGTCCTTTACCTTTTTAAGGTAGATAAAATGAGTACAATTAGACTTGATAATAGTAACATCCCCAGGATGTACTTGGAAACCAGAGAATATCTCAAAATACCTTACCTGGCAAAGCACTTTGTCATTATTACAAAGAGAGACTTTGTATAGCAGCAGTCTACATACCATGACTACAACAACTTGTGTTTGACTTTACTTCTGCAGCCCTAGCCACACTTCCCCAGAGATCCTCCCAAGAAGAAAGAACTCAAAAATGAGTTGTTAGTATTTTACTTTATTATTTAAATACTGTGTAAATATTGAAGGTATTAAATGAATTCATTAGCAATGCTATGCATATTTGTGCTGATATTTTGCACGTATGTTTTTATAGCTTTCAGATCTGTTTATATAACTAAACTGTTACTTGAGTACGTGTTCGTAATATGTTACATTTCCGTCCCGGTTTAAAAAGTGCCTCTGTACGAGAAGCATTTGATTGGACACTGCCCATTACAAACAAAGAGATTAATATTGGGGAAAAAAAATTGGATGACTCCGTTTAGCTGTAGAAGAAATAATTGAAGATCAAAGAAGATAGGGTTTTAGACAGTTTAGAAGGGAAGTTTGAATAGCTAATAAATTCATTTGTTTTTAACTTTATTGTCAAATGCTTAAAAAACAAACGTTGTTCAACCTATTCATCTCCCTTAATGTAAGGCTTCCATGCAATGTGCACTAAAACAAAGTACGAGTTTAAAGAGGATTATTCACCTGTGATTTATATTTATCATATGTATTTACAAATTTTACATTAAAATTTAATGTAATAAAAAGCATGATCTCACCTATGTTTCCAATGATCGCTAGAAAAGAAAAAAAAAGAGCAAATAAAATGTTAAGAAATATAATGTTACTGCTGGTGCAAATATTTCAAATTCTCTGCCTGCTTTTTAATGCAAATTATTTTTAATTTTTAAATAACGTTACTTAAATTTTTTATTTTTTTTTACAAATGCTTATGAATTATTGAGCATAAAATCATACACGGCATCTAGTAAACTAAACTTCATACAGCTAAAGTTTCAAAAATAAGAAAAGTATAAGAATAAGTACAAACTTAGGATTTTAACTAAACACAGCTACGCTGTTGGTTGTGAGCACAGTAAAACATTGTATGGGATCATACCGCCGCTAAGTGTTTATTTATAGTTACACTAAGTTATTACAAGTGCAAATATTTTCTGCCTGATATTTTTCAGGTAAAATTTTTTTCTTTAAGTAAAGCTTTTTTGGGGGGGTGTTTAAAAAAATTCTACCAAATTCTACAAAATGTAAACTGAAAAAAACAAACAACTTAACAATGTATCACAATTAGACACAGACAAAAGGGGAAATCGGTGTAAGAATTTGGAAGCTTGGACAGCTTGTGGAGACTGATAAAGGGTATAGGTTATAACCCATACTGGGTCATTATAGAATATTTATACACTGTGAATTGATAGGCTGTTTGTTGTCTTTGGTGTTTGTTGTCTTTGTATTTTTGTAATATGTGTCAAAGTAATATTATTGTAAAGAATTTTCTATGTAAATAGAGTTTTATATATCTTGTAATAAAATTAATAAAAATATTCAAATTTAAAACAATTAGACACAGTTACACAGCCAGTCATTATCCCAGTAACACAAATACACACAGTTACAAAGCTGGTAATTCACAATTTACCGCAATTATACACAGTTACACAGCTTATGTTGAACACAACGCAATTGTACACATATACATAGCAGTTTATGAGCAGACTAATACAATTACACAGTTCCTCTTTCACAAAGTAACTCAGTTATACACAGTAACATACCTTTACACAGTTATACACACACACACACACACACACACTGAGCCTATCGACCCATCCCATTCAATAGGTAGTCCACTCACAAAGCATTGGGAGTTAAGGTATAAGAATATTTTTACAGGTGCTCTCCTTAGCAAATATGCAATATCTTATACAGGTTCTCTCATTAGTAAATATTCAATGTATGCACCCTAATGGTAATTGTAATACCCTAGGGGAGAACTTGGACAATGGGACGAAGGTCGCTGGTCAATGCCCACTGGTTGATTTTAGTTAGGAGTTTCGGTAATCTCTGAAAAGTATGACACATTCAATTTATCAATGTATCAATAATCTGCTACAGACAGACTAATAACCAGTAATTGATCAAAAATATATTTAAAAAAAAAAGAGTACCGGTAGATTATGACAAATACTAAATTTGCTAAATGTTTTTTTTTTTTTTCATTTTATTGCCTTTATTGTACATTTTAGTTCATTCTACATTTGCCAGATGCTCATATTACATAGGAATCTTAATTATTGCATAGTCTAGATGAGACTCTTATCATCAAACTTCTTTTGGGTAAATGGGATTTATTTAGTCGAACATAATTCCTGATAATATCGATTTAAAGGATCTGCTTAATTTCAGAGACAAGGATCCTTGCACAAGTTACCAAACTGTATGTACTAGAGTGAGATATGTTTCAAGCTCAGCTTCTTTGACCTGGCGTTTGAAATCACTTTGTATTATCACTTTAGCAAATAGCTAAGATCATATCTTCTTTGTACGTAACCTGTCAAAATAGTTCTGTTTCCTCAGTTCTCTTGTGGAAAAAATACAAATTAAAAACAAACGTAACTTACCAGCAAACAGCATCAGTAGCCGAACTGGCATTGTGAATGGAGTCAGAATATTCGGGTTATCTGCCTTCTTACTGAGAGAGGAAATGTAAAAGCTCATTTAATCTTCCTGTTTCTGTATATTCGGTATATAGTAGGGGTAGGCAGGGCAGGGCTTCACCAGTTTTAGTTACATTAGAAAAAATTATGTAAATTCAAACAATACTGTTTTTTTCTGGAGGTTTTTTTTTTTTTATATAAAACAAAGAAAGTTAATGTTCACCATTGATCTAAATGCTGTTGAAAGAGCAAAGTAAAGTAAATTTACCTATTTTTGAAAGCAGCAATTTTTCAGTAATGTAGCCCATGGGTCAGCGCAGCTAAGAGGAATAGGCCTTGACAGAGCCAGGAGGTAGGCATAGCAGCCACAGGAAGTTAGTGACAGCTAGCATGCCGCGTAGGGCGGAGCCATAAGGGGAGTATTTACACCAGCCATTATATGAAGTGGCCATTTTAACTGAACCTAAGCTTACCTGTCAGTTGTCCCTCCCACCCTCCCTGTATTTGGTTAGGTTAGTTGATTTCCCGTTTTTCACAGCGGCGGGCAATGGCCTGGTTAAATTGGAGGGTAGATGGAGGAGAAAGTGGGCATCCTGAGGTTTAGTGTAGATTGGGCAGTGTTGCACGTGGTTGGTAGGTTCGAGCCCGTCAGTGGCTCCGAACCTGGGGGTGTGGTGGTGTCTTGGTACACCCTACACTGGAACTGGTGGGTAGCGGTGTCTTGGTACACCCCTACAATGGATATGGTGGGTAGCGGTGTCTTGGTACACCCCTACAATGGATATGATGGGTAGCGGTGTCTTGGTACACCCCTACAATCGATATGGTGGGTAGCGGTGTCTCGGAACACACCTACAATTTAACCTGGTGGAAATGTGGTCATATTGGGCGACCAGTTTCTGTATTAACATGTTATTTAGATTGTTATCTATTGTTTTAATGGGGATTTGGGTAAGGTTAGCGCATATGCCGGCAAATCCGACTGTGCGCCTGTCAAGATAATGCTTACGGTGTACTGATTGGCTGTCTGAGAGCCAACTAATACACAGAAAAAAATTTGCTTTCTTTTTTTTAAATAATCACAATGACCATTTGGTCTTCAAACCAGATGTAAGATCACAAACTACATCCATCATCATATGTCTCTGTCTACGATGGATTAATCATAGTACGTGAAGTCACTCAACCTCAAAGTTTACAAAGAAAATGCAAGTGTTAAAATCCCACAATCTCAGGGGTATCTTCGACATATACACAAGTGAGTTTATCCATATGAAACGTGATTGAAATCATAAAGTGAAAAAGGGTTTTATGAATCTAATAAACCACTTTGTGACCAAGAATACAAAATAATAGAAAGAACGTCGAGAGAAAGGACAGGAAAAATAGGTAGAAATAATCCTGATAGAGTGGGTTTCCCTCAATCTGGAGGGAAACTGAAGTGGGAAAAAGTAGGTGGTTAATTCCCAACAATAAAACTTAGCTTTTAATTATAACTAAAAATAAAAGTAGCGGTTGGTATAGTGACCAACCAAAACACAAATATAAATATATATATAAAAAAAAAAAACTTTGTGACCAAGGCTTTTCCAAAACTCGGTGCATTTGGACAGATACCTTTTTGCGCTTGTGCAATGTTCAACTGTAATGTAACACTTTCACTTTAAGTGCACCTGAAGATATTAAATGTTGCTCTAATTTCATTCTGACTGGTGTACAGAAGACGTACGAGGTGTGTCTAAATGTTTTTTTAAAATTGAACATCAAGGATCTTAAGCACGATTGGTGACATGTGTCTAAAAAATGGGTGGAGACGGAGAACCGGACGTTGTCAGATGAAGCCTGAGGAAGGCAGGTGAAGTACATCACAATAAATGTTCAAAGAGGCTGACCAGAGAGTCACATGTGATCGTGATCCTCAGAACCTAGAGAGGATTTTATGTGTTTGGTAAGAATCAACTGTGCTTGTTGACATTGTGAGTCACTTTAGTGGGATACTCACCACTTGCAAAGTAAGCCTTTTCATTGTGTTTTCTAAAATAAAGGAGTGTGATATTACATCATGGGGTTTCTGGTCTCAATGTATTTTCTTGTTTTGAGTGTAGAAGGTAGCTAGCTACATTGTCTGGTTGGATACCCTGCAATAAGTGGGACACATTCCCTCTCAAGTGGAGCTGTTCAAACCGAGAGCCAGGGGTAAAAGGGCTGTATTTAGCGCAAAGCTGACAAGGCATTTGTCTTGTACGGCACTTTCAGGGCGCGGCAAAAAAAACATCCTCCAAATGCCTTGGATGGCCTTGGATGGCCTTGGATGGCCTCTGGTCCTGGGGGGACCCAGCCGATGGCCGGTTGGCCACCTAAGGCACCTCCGAGGCTGGCATCTGCTGATGTAGGAGGCGGGCGGAAAGGGAGCACTCTCCCTTGCCTAGCTCCCTCGCGCACACAGCAGTGATCCCAGAGCCGGAATATGACATCACTCCGAACCCGGTATCACTGAGAGGCGCGCAAGGGAGCTGAGCAGGAAGATCAGAGCTCCCTCGCTGCCCGCCTCGAATGTGAGCCTGCCTGCCTGACAGCCCGTGTCTGTGCTTGCCCAACCGCCTATGACTGCATGCCTTGCCAGCCACACTGGACCCCAGTGAAGAAGAATCCACTTCAGCACTCCCAATGGTAGGGAGGCTGGGTGGATTGAAATTTAAAACTAATTTTGGATTACTGTGTGTTTGTTAGTGAGTGTGTTAGTATTTGTCTGCTAGTGATTATGTTAGTGTGTGTCTGTTAGTGGGTGTGTGCATCTGTTAATGTGTGTCTGTTAGTGAGTATGTGTCTGTTAGTGTGTATGTGTCTGTTAGTGTGTATGTATGTCAGTGTGTGTGTGTGTGTGTGTGTGTGCGTGTGTGTCTGTTAGTGTATGTAGGTCTTTAAAAGACTGTGTTTGTGTCACCGAGAGTGTATATGTATCTGTCAGTGAGTGTGTATGTGTGTTTGTCAGTGAGTGTGTATGAGTTTTTGGCAGTGAATGTGTATGTCTGTCAATGTGTGTATGTCAGC
Organism: Pelobates fuscus; assembly: GCF_036172605.1. Classification (NCBI taxonomy): domain Eukaryota; kingdom Metazoa; phylum Chordata; class Amphibia; order Anura; family Pelobatidae; genus Pelobates; species Pelobates fuscus. The sequence goes on along the minus strand of NC_086329.1, from coordinate 102,292,876 downwards.
TAGTGTATGTGTGTCTGTCAGTGAATGTGTGTGTGTGACGCTGAGTCTATATATGTCTGTCAGTGAGTGTGCATGCACTTTTGTCAGTGAGTGTCTGTCAATGAGTGTCCATGTGTGTCTTGTCAGTGAGTGTGTATGGGTCTGTCCATGAATGTGTGTCTGTCAGTTAGTGTGTATGTGTGCCTGTGAGTGTGTGTAACTGTGAGTGTAACTGTGAATGAGTGAGTGTGTATGTCTGTGAATGTGTATGTTTCAGTGAAAGTGTTGGTTCAACAGTGTGTATGACTGTATCTGTCAGTGAGTGTATGCCAGTGCATGCATAAGTGAGGGCGTGTGTCTGTCAGGAAGAGACCTTTGGAAGGGGGGTGCCTGGGTTTTGTCAGGTCTAGGGCAGCACAAAATCAGAATGCACCACTGGTTCTGGCACATGTGAGTGAGACCTCTACATTCACTTTTTTCTCTGAATTTATACGTATAAGACACAGATGGTCTGCACTATATATGTTTTTATTATTTTTCACAGATACATACAATAGTTACATTCCAAACAAGAAAGAGAAAGAAATCAGACTGGCTTTCAATAATATAACTCAATGATTAATTGTGAAATATTAATAAACTTGTTTATCACCTTCTTCGCCCTCTATTATTGCAGGCCTGGCCTCTCGTCTGTTTTGGAACACCTCAACCGACTTGTGCCATATTGATTCACATACATTGGAATATTGATACGGCTAATTGTGTCCCGGACATAAAGATATATATAAATATATATATATATATATATATATATATATATATATATATATCTTTTTGGTATACCAAAAAGATAAAGGTAGTCAGCACTCTAAGTCTTGTGAAAATTATTTATTGATTTGAAGATCCCACAGAAGGTCAACGTTTCAGTTCACATTAGAACTTTCTTTAGGACATAATATCACATACATTAACAAAATGGTTATATATAGGAATGAACAAACTTACCAAACCCCCATCACCTGTGGGTGAACGTCCCTCCTTCCTCCCTGCACGGTCTCTGAAACCACCCCCTGTGACATCATGCCGTGCCGACAAACCCATCACCATGCTGATAAGCATTAATAAAACTTAAATGCCTATAGAGAAGCCCCATATCAAGTTAAAACTTCCATAACCTCTGAAACCTCATTGCAAGCCAAGTCATTTGTCCCTAGATGGACAAGTACATCAAATTCCCCTTCCTGCTTTGCTCGCTTAACATTATTACAAATACGTCTCCTGTCTCTGTGAGTAGTTATATAGTATATAATTTCATATAAGTAGTATATAATTTCATATAAAATTCAAGCTATAAGGGGGGGCGTGGCCGGCAGAGCACTGAACCAGACGTCTATCTGTGGAGCTCCAACAGGAATCTGCAGAAAAAGAGGAAAACGCCGTAAAAAAAACAAATGTAACTTACCGCACGAGACCCACAAACCCCCAGAGAACGAAATGGGGCGCAAGAATAGACAAAGAACACGCCCCGAGCCCCCTCGTATGCCGGATATCAGGCTCTCCTTCAGCAGGCCTGAACCGCGTCTGCAGCCCAAGATGGCGCCCGAGGCCCACACAGACCCAGAAGCCTCGGAAGACTCTCAGGAGGGAGAGGAATCGATTCCCTCATCCGCACAAGGGGAGACCCCCCACACCTCGGAGTCAGAAGAAGACTCATCCCCATCCACTAAAGGGGACATTAAGAAACTGCTAACGGACCTAAGAAAGGTCTGGAAGGCAGATCTGGCAGAGGCACAAAATGAAATGGGGATTATACACCAAAAAGTGAAAGAGGTGGAGGAGAGAGAAACCGCCAGAGACAGCCACATACAAGGCAACAGCAGCCAAATAGCAGATCTCACCGCTCAGGTACGCCAGATGCAACGGGCAATGACTCTGCTCGAAACAAGACACAGACAAAGGAACATCCGTATCAGGGGTATCCCAGAGTCTGTAGAGGGGGAGCAATTATTGGAGTTCGCCAGGAACACGATCGCAGCTTTGGGAATCAACAGCGAAGCAACCTCTCCTGCCATAAAAGCAGCATTCAGGGTGAAAAAGTCCGCTGCAGCACCCAGCGACGCCCCGAGAGACACAATTGCTCTCACAAGAGACATAGCGGTACGAGCCGCGATCATGGCCAGATCCAGGGAACTACAAACCATACACTACGAAAACACTGCACTGGCGATATACAGTGATCTCCCTTTCGCAGTATTGGCAGAGAAGAGGAAACTGGCTCCCATAGCAAAGAGACTGAGAGACAACTCTGTGAAATACAGATGGGGAGCGGACGGGTCACTCTTGGCAATGTCAGGAACAGGACACGTCACCCTCACTTCCTCTGAGGAACCAGAACCTTTCCTCCGCAGCCTTAACGCACTAGCAGACAGAAGACAGCAAACGCCACCGGAGCCTACACCAAAGAAGCGAGCTGACCCCAAGGGGCACGACAAACCGACCCCAATGGCTCAGGGCTACACTGCACCACGGTGGAGACTGGAATCTGCGGTAGTGAAGACCCTTCCGCTGCAAAAACCACGGGGCTCGAGAAACACCACCTGAAGAGATCCAGCGAGGATTTATACCGTGAGGGCGGCAAATCAAGCCTACTATCAAAGCTAAGAGACCGAAGACGCAACTAACAACTAGAGACACTTTACTCTAACCCTAGACATTACAAGTTAAACTAGCATAATTTAATCTAGTATCATATATCCTTAATGTATAATTGTTGTTTGACTATTTGTGATAAGGACCCATACCCAGCATTACAAAATGTTTATATTTTACTATACTTTACTTTACTCTACCCATATATTGGTCACGTTGTAAGATTTATGTGCAAAAGCAAATAAAATGCAAATTAAAAAAAAAAAAAATTCAAGCTATAATGTCCATCATTTGTAAAGCTAAGAAGTAAGAATAAAAATTTATCTTTTGAGTTATCCTTTTCCTTTATTTTTGTTTATTTGTCTGAGTTTGTTGCGATTCCCCACTTCTAGAATAGACAATAACACTATGGTGCCAGTTTGGAGATGATTGACCGGAGTTCCTGCTTTCATAGCGCATGTGCAGTGATCCTGTCACAGATGATGGGATTCCAGTGGCCATTTTTCTGGTGGAGACCACGGCTGTTCCAAGTTGACATCACGTTTTATGGGAATTTAAAGAGGAGGCATGGAGACGTGACTTTGTAGCCCTCTTGCAGAATACTGGTATCAGTAGTTACCAAAAATGTAAAAAGACACTATTAATATGTAATATTCAAAATGACCACTAAGAGGCATCCTAAGTACTCCCCAAAATGAATATTCAGTGAAGCTCTCCTTGCAATGAAATGTAATCTCTCCTTGGTTTTGCATCAGGATCTGGACCTGCTTACCTGCAGGAAAGGAAGACTATAGTCCACTTAGTTGCCGCAGGGGTCTAATAGACCATACTGCCAATAAAGCGTTGCCTCTGCACAATTGTGCTCTATTTTTTCCCCCTATAAAAGTGTCCAGGAGATTTGAGCTATTTTGTTTCAGATTCTTAAACAACTAAACACATTACAACCTCTTCATTGTACGTGATTCCCCTGAATATTCGGTTTGTTTTCTAGACACTCCACCCCTTTTTTGAATGGTATAATTTAGATTTACAGGTTTGGTGATTAACCTGGGTTGTTGGTGATATCTTTTTTGCACAACACACGTCTTTAATAATGGTTTTCTTTGCTTGTTTATGTTTTTACTGCCATCTTGCGGTCATTTAAATAAAATAAATGAGAAAAGAGAAACAAATACTGGTATCAGTAGATAACAAAAATGTTCAAAGTCACTTTTAATATGTTATATTAAAAATGACCAGTAGGAGTCATCCTAAGTGCTTACAAAAATTACTTAAAGCAAAACAACACACAGTGTGCACTGAAGACGACAATGTATAAAGGCTTTTAACGGTGTTTCCTAAGTTTATCTAATAAATTTTATTGGTGTGTTGTGTTGCTTTAAGTATTTTTGGTAAGCACGAGGGTAAATTGTTTATTTACTTTTCTTTTAGTGGCATTGTTGTTTTTGACACACTTTGTATGTTGTGTTGCGTTCTGCAACTGGGTAAGCACTTATGATGACTCCTAGTGGACATTTTTAATATTACACCCAATGATTTATGACATTCCTGAACAGAAATCAACTCTTGCTTCCATTAACAGCATGGCTCGACAAAATGAAAGAACTACGCAGACTGGAAGATCTTACATTTACAGCACAAGGAACGCTCACAGACATATCTAGACATAAGGACACATTGGTTGATTGAGGTGTACCGAACGGACTTTCAGAGTTTGCTAAAATATGGACGACAAGGGGGAACCCAGGAGTGGAGAGAGAAGTCACTAAAGAGCAGAGTCAGACTTAGTTGAGGGTCTAGGGTCACTGACCCAGACAGGACAGGGGTTGACACCCCACTACCTTACCTATTCTGTTACTCCCAGTCAGGTCACCCTCACGAGTGAGTGTCCAGAGAGTAGATACTGATTGTGTTCATGAGGGAAGTGGCCGGGAGACAGCACATTGAGATGCTAATGTTAATAACTAACAAGTAGTCATACCCTTTGCACTACAGGAGGAGTATAGGTTTGGGCTGTTTTGTTCCTTTTGACATAATCTCTGATAACTGCACACATAGGGCCACACCCTCGATGCTCATTGAATTATCACATTCTATGCTATTTCTAAGATTTACACAAGATATACCATCGTTAATTCTTATTGATTTGCTTCCTGCTGCCCTGCGCGGACATATACAAGAGAGAAATTGTGACTTTCAGAGACCTGCACGTCCTACTACCCTGCATTTTGATATTGCTATTAAACTCTAATAAAACTAAGGATATGGAATTCTTTGCCTGAAGAGGTGGTTTTGTCAGAGTCTATACAGATGTTTAAACTGCAATTGGATAAATACTTGCAAAAACATAACATACAGGGATACAATTTCTAATTAGTGGGGTAATAGCTGCTTGATCCAAGGAGACATCTGACTGCTATTTTGGGGTCAAGAAGGAATTTTTTCCTGGTTTGTTGCAAAATTGAAAGCGCTTCAGACTGGGGTTTTTTGCCTTCTTTTGAATCAACAGCAAAAGCAGATGTGAGGAAGGCTGGACTTGATGGACGCAAGTCTCTTTTCAGCTATGTAACTATGTAACTATGTAACTTTTATTCACAAAAAAAAAGAAATCACCTCTTGCTCTATTACACTCCTGAAAGGTGAGTCACCTCTTGCTGTATTACATTCCTGAAAGGTGAGTCACCTCTTGCTGTATTACATTCCTGATTGGGGGTCCACCCCAAGCTGTTTGACACTCCTGAACAGGGATCAACTTATGCTATATGACATTCCTGAACTGTGGCTCACCCCATGCTGTATGACACTAATAAACGGGGCTAAGCTGTCTGCATAAATAAAGATAAGCCACCTGTGCTTCTCCTTATGCCTGGTCTACATGTTTCTGATCACTGCCTTATTCTGAGCCTGGCTCCAAGGGTACAAGCTTCTCAAGCTCCTCTACACATATCACTGGCACTCCAGTCTCTGTCACTTTTAACTCATTGCCTTATCCTTGAGTCAAGAGTCTGGCTAGGCTTACCCCACTTGCAGTCAATATACTCTATTGTCCATCTACCTTCACAAAGATGAAAATAAATTACAAATATGCAAAAAAATGTGTATGTGTGTATATGTATATAAATATATATATATATATATATATATATATATATATATATATATATATATAGTCACTAACTTTACTATATGTCCGTATGGTGTTTCGTAGATACATAGTGGGGCCGAATAACCGATCATCCTTAATCCGACTGAATTGCAATACATCTACAACTCCTGCACTCGACCACCAGACATCACACTTCATTGTAACACCATGAAACATAAGCAGGAGGGGGTGCGGAGAGCATACACACAATACTCAATACACACACACAATTCAGCTACCACACATACACCTCTCAAGCATAGCCTAGGGCTCTGGGCAATCTTAATCTGGCTCCGTCTCTACTCACAGATTGGAAGCACGTTTGAGCATGGCCCTCTTGTCTCTGTTAGTATTTTGTATGTTAGCTATTTGTTGTTAATTATCCCCGTTCTATGGTTGTAAAGCTCTGCAGACGATGTTGGTGCTAAATAAATAATAAAATAACAATAATACTCCAGCCAGTAAATTGAAGCCATGGTCTGTATGCCATACAATATGGTTGTCTTTCTTATCTTTCAGTCTCGTTATGAGCTTGCTTGTATAAGACACACCATTAATCGAATCATCTTCATGTTTTTCTTAATGGGGCCAAATTTCATGATATACTGAGTTTTCCGCTACATTTGTATACTCTGATTCTGAATTCATCTCATGCATATTTTCATATTCTGTTTCTGGTTGCTGCATCTATAGAATTTCAGAAAAAAAAAAGCTTTAATTCAAAAAGGAATATATACTAAAAAACGAAATATGTGAAACAGATACATTGCAACATCAACAACATAAACATAGCTCAAGGCTCGGGGCTCTTACATTGCACTTTCATTAAAATACTAATAGAATACTACGTATCATCTCACAATTGAAGCAATTTATAGGTACTTTATTTAGTTGTTTCTTTTTCCCCTAAAACATTTAGGGGCTATTCCAAGCACCATGACCATTTCAGTGATTTGAACTGGTCATTGTGCGTGGAGTCTGTATGTACAGTATTTCAGGATGCTTGCACTGCTAACGGACAAATAGTTAAAAATCCTCGGCAGACCCTCTGTAGTGCAAGGGTTAATTGTGTGGTGGCTGGCCAGCGCTTGTTACCCAACGGTCCCATTAATATAGTAAAATTAATAGATGACTATGCTATAAATATCCTATGAGTCAATAAGACCCCCATGTTTTTATAATGTAAGTAATGTACCTCCATGTGGGGCCTGTCTCCTAAAAATGAAACACTAGCGACTGGGCAGCCATTGTTGCCCAGTGGCTACAAAGACCCATCCCTAAAATTGGTGGAAGGTGGAGGGGGGGGGGGGGGGGAGTAGGGCATAGTCCTTGTAGGCCCAGGTTTGCAGCAATCAGTCTAGAATTTAGCCATCTGGCGGTGTTGGATCCAGCTAACATCTGAACAAAATGTAAGCCTGTTCAGGGCCTGTTTTACCAAATCCATAAATTATTGAATTCCAACAACGATGTCTGGAATTAGCAGTCTGAATGGCCCTGTACAGCAGCGAATTGTTTTGCCCTTTTTGGTACAGAGCCATTCGGACATTAGTGTAAAACCTTTTTAGTTTCTATCAAACACCGGATTTGTGTCATAATTTGGGGATTTTACCATGAAGTCCTGAACGTTACTATATATTGAGGTTACTGTATTCTTCATATGTTCTGGGCAAGAATTCAGTTCATCTGTATTTACACTCAGTGGTGGTTGTTGCTGAATCTACAAAGTAACATAAAACATATTAAAAAACAGGGAAAACAATGCTATGACTCTACATTACAATCAAATCAACATAGCTATAGCCCCAGTGGTTCAATTTCCCACATCCACCATGCACCCACGTTAAAATCTCATATTATATTCCTCAGAATTTGATTTTTTTTTTTTGCAATGTTCAAATTTAAAATATGCATATTTTTAAATTATAATGAAAATGAAAAATTATGTTCATTTTAGGGCTTTCTCCTGTTAAGATATCAATCGTACTACTGAAGTAATGTTAATTAGCTTCTATGCATATGTGCGTCTACTGTTACTGATGTCTATCATTCGTCAGCTAAAACAGCAAGGACCTTTTAATAATGTTATTATTAAACCATTTAATAATAACCATTTAATAATAAAGGTTGTGAAGCCCATGATTTCACAGAGACCCTACAATTAAACAATAACATGAAATATGAAAAGTAACATTTACACAGAACTAAAAATAAAAAATACAACTATCACACCTTGTCTATCCACTGATTTTGCCAGTGTTTTTGCACCTTTTTACAGTCCAGATACTATATATATATATTAATATATTACATACTTTATATCTGTGATGTATATTGACAGACACACATTATATGCATGTAATTCTATGTATCATTCTGGATTTATTGAACTGTCAAAATCAAAATGTTACGTAGGCAATATCCTAAATGCTTAAGTATGTTTAAATAGGAGCTCTATTAAAAATCTATATAATTTAAAATGAGCACATACCATCCAATATTGGAAGGAGTTAAATTAAAATACGGTGGCCAGACCAGCAGGGGGCATGCCAGGGACACTAAGCAACCCCTTAAGGACACAATGTATCAAATAAAAGGGAATCATGACGGAATATTTCCGTCACGTGTCCTTAACGGGTTAAATTACTAGCAATGTCTAAAAGTGGAGTGCAGTTTTTCCTAAATCATATTTGTGCAGTACAGGTGCATCTAAAGATATTCTTGCTCTTGCTCAACACAATTCCAGAAAGAAAATTAAATAAAATAAATGACATTTCATATGAGTGAAATGTCCTGGCTTGAACTCCTGTCCTGCCAAACCCTGGACTGCTGGGAGCTATTTATACACTGTTAACTGATATAGTAGCCAAAGTAACTGCTTCTGTTTTAATTGTCTATATATTAGGGCTGAAGACCATGGTCATTGCTGCCACCCCTGTTTGGTGGGAGATAGAGAACAGGGCTCAGGGTTATTAACTAAATTGAGAAGTTTGGGGAATTCAACGTGAATTTCAAATGTAAGGCCAAATAGCCAAAATGGATATTTCTTCAAGTCAGCTATGCTTCAAGTTCAGCAATATAAAACAATAGATAATACCACAATAATATAAAATACCAAGTGGTAAAAATAAATTATTGCTTACCCTTATGATAGTAGTTAGTGAGAAGATCCCTCTGGATCTTCGAAATACAAATATAAATAAAAAAACACAACCCACAAATAAGAAACAGAAAGGGACCACAAATGGTGCTGATAAAACGAACACCATAAAAAGCCAAATTGCACTCACAAGTGTAGAATAAAATAGGCAGAACACATATAAACAAGGATCCTGGTTTATATGTGTTCTGTCTATAGCATTCTACACTTCTAAGCGCAATTTGGCTTTTAGCTGTTTATGGTGTTTATTTTATCTGCACCATTTGTGGCCCCTCTCTGTTTTTTTATTTGTAGGCTGTGTTCAGCTTCAAGTTGAGCTATTTGTGGCCTTACATTTTAAATTCACTTTCAATTCTCAATAATTCTCGCTTTAGTCTGGAACTGTTAGACTTGTGCACTGCATAACAATTTGGTTGTTCCGAATCTGGAAAAAAAACAAAAATGTTTTGGACAATTCTGGTTTAATCCAAATGACATTTTAGTTTAACTCAAATGTTTTCTGTGCAATAGTTTCGAGAAAAAGGATTCGGACTTAAAAAAAATGTCACTAAAATATAATGTATATATTTTTTGAATGCACTGGTAGACACATTTTTTTTAAACTAGTTCACAGATCAAATGTGAAAGAGTAGCCATAAGAGGGAAGAAAGGGAGACCACAAAAAAATAAATTAAAAAATATCCATATTTATGTATTATATATTTTTTTAATAAATAAATATAGGGTTTTTTTTTGTACTGCTTCTCCTTTATTTACCCCTATTAGTCACATCTCCCTTTATCTGCAAATAAAACATTTAGTGGCCGTAACTTAATCATAAATGATCTTTTTTATTTCATCAATCATCTTTTTTTTTGTGACACCATGGAGAAATTCTGAATTACAAAACAAAACGACTTGTTCATTCTTTATTTTAACTGTTTTGTAATTCATTTGTAGGGTGCATTGAAGTTTGGGATTTCGGATGACACACTAGTCATCCAAAAATGTGGATGAATTGCAATTCATTTGAAAATGAACGCACAAATCTTGTTATTATATAGCACTTTCACCTATTATAATAATAATAATTTAAAAATATATTAATTTTGTAATATTTTCGTAGGTATTTATTGATCTATATTTTTGTATGATACACTTTTTGATTCTTTGAAAAAAATAATATTAAACGTTTATCCAAAATGATTAAATTATTTGGAAAGTGTATCCAACAATATTAAATCTTGGCCTTCTTTTGTTATAAAGTATGTGTATGTAACATAGAAACTATGGCCTTCGTTTAATACATTTAAAAATTCAGTACTGTTAGAACTATCTTTCAAATGATTTATCAGCAAAAATTCCCCCTGACTTCAATGGTGATTTCTGAAAATAAATAATTTGAAAAGCTTATTAAATTAAGGCCTATATTAGCAATATAATAATATTAATAATAATAATAATAATAATAATAATAATAAAAATAATGTATTAATAATATAAACCTCTGCATACGTTGTTGTAATACTGTCTCCTTCTTTTCTCTTTCCTGCAATAAAAAAATAAGAAAAACAACAAATGAGTGTGTTTATCTTTTTATAGGCCCAACAATATTAACTAAAAAATATAATTTTTCATGCATCCTGTTTTAAATATACCTTAAAGTGTTGTCCACCATGAAATTGTTGAATAACTCAGAACTTGATGCAAGTTTTTTTTTTAACTAAACTGAAAGATTGCAGTCAAAATGTAAAATAAGCATATTTAGTCCTACATATTATTAGATGTGAAATGTAAAATGTAGGGCTAAAACAGTGAAAAACAATCAGTTATTTGTGTGAATTAATAAGTATTGAGAGATTACTTAGTATTATCATCACACTCCATGTATCATAATATAAAAAACTTAAATAAATATCTAGAAAGAATCATGAGTGAACAAAACATATAAGTAAGAAATAAACAACAACAACAACAATGTCGATTAGTGTCTGAAGGAGGAATCAGAGGTTCATCAGACAGGGTTATTCACGAAAAAGGGAACTTTCAAAAGGTAAAATAACATTCAAATTGCAGGCTATGGTAGTCAAACTGGAAAAAAAAAATCACATCAAATTAAATTCCATATTTTCATGTCCACTGCTTTCTTCTGAAATTTGAAACCTACTTTGAGTCCATGATGATTGAGTGAACAAATAAATAAATATGTTTTATTGATGATAGTAGATATTCAGCTAGATACTAAGCTTTATATAGTTTTATAGTTTATATAGATGTATAGTTATATAGATTTATAGTTATATAGTTTTATAAAACACAAGAAATAAACATGATATATTTGTAGATAGAAATTGTAATAAAAATGAATACATACTCATTCGTCTTATTGCGAAACAAGTCATGAGGGTAAGACAGATAAGGACTGCAAATGGTATAGGAAGGTAAATAATGTAATTTGGAGAATTTCTAAAAGTAGATGATGGTTCTTCCTCTGAAACAAAATTGTTAAAAATGTGATTTATCTCATAAGGATGTCAAATATAATTTTTCATAGGGTTTAATGTAATATTGGGCAAATTATAATCCTTAAGGTTTCGCACATATAATTTTTTTTTATTAACTCTGGCTTTGATTTAATATTTTTGAATAAACATTTTAAATATTTTTTTTTTAAAGATTAATATATCAAAATATATATTACATTAAAAAAATCATCATTATATCAAAAATATCAAAATCTTGTTTTTTCAAAATATTAAATCATTTTAAAAGTTTAACCAAATATATTAAGTTTTTTGAAAAGCTTACTCAGAAATATATCCGGCTTTTATTTGACTATACACAATAAATTGAACAGCACATTCCAAAATCTTGACAATTCTCACGGATTTTCACTAAAGTGCGCATGAACTAAAGTAAATCTCAAATGTAAAGCCAAAGTTGCTGAACTGACGAGATTTTTTTTCAGTTCTGCTATTTTGTCCTTAAGTTTAAAAATTCACTTTTGAATATACCGTACCTTGAATTCCCGATAATGTTCATTTTTTCATAAATGCCTACCTGTTAAGACTTTTCGGTATTTCATCTTGGCTTTTATTAAAGAAGCTAAAGTTAAGGAAAAGTTATTGACCGTTTTGCTAAACATTTCGGGGTCCTGGCAATCCCATCTAAGGATAATCTAATTATCAGGTTTCATCCTGGTGTCACAGTAGAGGAAATTTATCAAAGTGTTAAAGACAGGACACGTATGCAGGCGTTAGCCACCTGAATGGAATGGAGCTAGCCTAGACGCTCATGCATGGGATATGGGAAGTTCCATGGGGTATGGAAAGTTTAATAAGTGAGGTTTGCCCAGGGGAGACCACAGGCTCAGATTATTAAGATCACTACACCGCACAAAACCCAGTTTGCTGAAACCCGAAACACCCACCACAAACCCACACAACCCTTTTCCACAACATGCAGATACCTAGCTCTGGAGACGGTTCACCTGATTCCCTCTCCCTCACAAACCGGGGATGATTAGAGCTTAGAGAATGGATGGGTGGCGGGGATGCAGAGGGGGAAGTCACCGAGTGACAAGGCAGCCCGGGGGGCTTCCCATGGCATCTCCTCCGGAGCTACGAGGAATCTATGTGTCACATGTAACTGGGTGACATGAACTGTCTCTGTATTGCATTTGAATTAAAACTGTATTGCAACTATTACCCACACCCCTCTTACTTTCTGCACCCCACAACATCTTTCTTCGCTTCCTTCAAGGAACGAAAAATACGTGAAAAAAAAAACAATAAAAATTGTTAAATTGAAGAAAAAAGTTTTAAAGACAGGATTATTCACTAAAGAGATAATTCAAAGTGAATTTAAAATTCCAATTAAACATAGCCAAACTGAATGAATCCCTAAACACTGAAATTTGTATGGATGGACAAAATCTGGTGAAAATGGCTGAATTCCAACTAGAATGGCAATTCTTATATTTACGAAAGCTAATTCTCGTTGGATTTTGACCAACCCAACCAAATCTGCACCAATCAGCTGGATCCATTCAGTGTCTAGTCTAAAATTCGTGCTTTTTATATCTGAAACTTCTACACAGTGTAGGATTTGGAATATGTAGAAAGCACTGAATATGACTACATCAAGTGGAGGTTTAAAAGTCAATAAAGGGGGGTAGCCAGTTCTGTAAAAATAATACATGAAGGGGTGATGATCATACTAATGTCCTTCACAGTTCCCACCCACGGGGGGTGCTTCTAATATAATTACAGGGAGGACATCCTATGTTCCACCCTAGACCCCAACCATGGACAGCTTGTGTGGATATTTAATAATCAATAGATTATTAGACTTTCTAATAGTTAGACTTTCTATTGTCTACTTCCAAATCATGGGCTTCGGGTAGAGGGTATATCATATCATAAGGGGGTGGAAATGCCATAGTCCACCCACCCAACATTAGGGCCAATCCACCCATCCCCTCCCCCATCCATGTTTTCACAATACTTGGATAAATCCCCCGCATTGATTCTCTTCAGTCACTATTATCACTATTAGGGACTTGCTTTACAGATCATTATAGTGAGGTGAGTGTTTGCAGCAGTCTACTCTGTACAGAGTTAATATCAAGCTGCAATAGATTAATGAAGATGAATAGATTTTAGGATTAGACGTTGATTTAACCACCGTACAGTTTGGCTTTTTGTAACCTACCTTTTAAAAAATGTTTTCACAATACAGTGTTTTATGAAATATAAACTAATTTTAATAAAATAGATTGATCATTATTTAACTAATAAACTGTAAATATATGCTGCTCAAAAAAATATAATTGTATACTTCAACTATAGTTTTTTTGTTTTATGTCTTGAAAAATAATACAACTAAAATAGTGCAACAAGGTTTAGATAATAACCCCCTTAGGTGCAAAAGTGGCTTAATTCACAAAATATGAGTGTCTCTTTGCCACTCAAGCAGTCAGTTCTTAATATAAGATGAACAATATCTGGAAATGTTGCATTAAACACATCATGTATCTCTGGATTACACAATATATTTAATGCATTTTGGGGTTAGGGGATTAATGCTGACTTTAATAACCTGTTATAGGTTCACTTTAAAATCCATATAATTTATTAAAAAAGACTGAATCATTATCTGCAGAGAGTGTTTATTATAAGGCTTTATATTCCATATGTATTACCTTTCTTGCAATATTCCAAGGTGTTGACGGTTTTGTAGATGGTGCTGACTTGGTTCTGCGCAGTACAGTTGTAGATGGTATTTGTGTCACTAGCAGGAATATACATTAATCCATTTGTCACTTTTATGTTATTGCCGTAGCTGCTCCAAGTTGTGGTCACATCAGTTCTATTTATTGAGCAAAACAAATAGACTCCACATGCCCCATTGCTCGTAACATTGATATTAATCTCAAGTTCTTCAGCCGATAGACTTTCTGCAGGTAACAAATATACAAAAGCAATATGTGCAAGAATAATTAGAAGAATTTCACACTTTTTGAAATTGTGGCAGACAGAACCGATTCTTTGGTGGATGTAGATCCACCGAAATCCACATTATATGCATTGTTTAAGCGTGTTAAGGATTTCAGAATCAATTTCATTCACAGATCATTTCTACTTTCCAAAACAATTTTATTTTGAATTTAACAAGAATTTCAAAGAATATATAATTCTCCCCAAATTTCTTGAAATCGCTGCATTATCTTAGGCAGTCTAAATGTTTTTTTTCCAACAATTTTGTCATAGTTTTAATTCACTTTAAATTTTTCTTATATTGATATTTTTTATTTATCCTATTTTTTCCATGTGTTTTTGTTTTCATTATTATTTGCTTTACTTTACCACTATGCTATACTAATTATTTATAATTATAGTTACTTCATTTTTTTTTGCCCCCAACTTTTTTGATTACTATTAGTTTTTATTCTTACATTTAACATAATATTTAAGTTGGTTTCCTGTTTACGTTATTTGTATTTCATTACGTATATTTTTCAGATGTAAATATTTTTAAAGCACATGCTTTACAGATACAATATTTTTTTTTGTATAAAATATAAAGTCATAGCAAATGTATATAGTTAATTCTAGAAAAGATATATTGATTAAAAATGTGAAAAGTGAAAAAAAGAGAGATAAAAAGGGGAAAGAGGGACAGTGACTAATGAAGAATATTGGGAGAAATGGTCAACTTATCACTGGATATCTTACAAATATATATATATATTACAATGTAGGAAGAAATTTAAAAAATCCCAACCCTTGCATAATTTGTACAATGTGCTTTAACATGCGTGATATATATATATGATGTTATGATATAATTGTTTAGCACAAGCTCCTGTTTCTGTAGACATCAAACATAAAAAAATTTTTATCAGGGTTATTCACTAACATACGACGTCTGCAAAATCTGGACATTACTGATGGAATTAAACAATGTACGAATAGTGTAAACCAGTTCCCGAACAGGTCTGAATTTGATCCAGAATTCAGCTGTACTGAACGTCCGCCGAACGTCTTAAATCTGGACAAAATTAATTAAATTCAAGCCTGGAGGTTTCTTATCTGAGTTCGGATTTAAAAAAAATTCCACGTGGCAACACAAGCAGTGCAAGGGATAATTATGTGGTGGCTGGTCAGTGCTTGCAAGCCAGCGACCCCCTTACAAAGACCCCAATAAGACCCCATGTTGCTACAATGGAGGTGTTTTACCCCCATATGCTCCCACCTTCCATGCAGGATGTGGGAGCCCCAACCATGTCCCAACCATGCCCCCACCACTGGGCATCGGGGCCTGCTTTATATATTTATTCCCTCCTATAGTGCAATCCCACCTTGGTATATGCAGATTCATTGGACAGTGTATGAGCCCAGGATGCCAACGATACACATCCCAGGTCATATAACACACTTAGACGTATTCCATCACTTTTGATATATTATATGATACTTTGCATTGAATCAAATTAGGATTATACTTGACACTTGCATCTTCGAGAAGTAAGCCCTTTGAAATAAGAGGCCTGTTTCTCTATTGCACTACAGTGGGTACACATGCGCCCACACACACTCCCTTCACCTACACTCTTGGGTCTCACAAGTCAGTTTAATAACTTTTTCTAAACCCCTTTGAAGAGAACATGACTTTTCAACTCTGTATGGGATGAAATTGCACACTATGCGTGACAAGTACTACCAAATATGCTGCGTGGTTACAGCTTGGTCTGACACCTCTACCCAGGTCTCTTCAAATCAGAGTAAAACTGGCAGATGCTTTTTATACCTGCGAGACAGTTTAAAATGAGGTTTCATGAGTATCTTTCAAGTGATTTTAATAAAAAGACCTATACTGAAATGAACATTTAATGCAAACATGGTATGCAATGTTATGGGGAAGGTCGATTTTTACACCTAATCCCATTTTCAACATCAACTTAATGTAGTATGATGATAAACCTTATCTGCTAGATATTTGGTGCATTCATTAAAATAAACCATTCACTTGAATATTTAATTGTGTTTTTCTGTTCTAATTTTTAAGTTTAAGTTTGCACACTTTATTTTATGTGCACTTTGTATATGTTTAAAATAAAAAACGTACAAAATCTTTCAGCACCAAATTGCTGTTTAGTGGATAAGTGAGTGCGTTGGATCTTGTGTATTGTATAAATTGTATAAATTGACCCCCCAGCAGCACCCCATTTATGCATGTTCATGTGAGTGCAGCCCCCTGGTTTCCCATATATATATATTTGGGAGTCTAGCCAACTCCTTGGTTTTGCACCTTTCCCCATCACAGGTGCCTTATCCCAGGGCCCTATTTAGCCTTGTACTGCAGAGAGCCTCAGATGGAATTTTTTCCCCATGTAAGTAGCTCATGAAGCAGATATTTGGCTGTTAGAGTAGGACCTGCCAAGAATGGGGTACATTGATGTTGTGGCAGGCTTATGCAATGTATGACCATATCATTATTTTTTGCCTAGATTAGGTGTTTTTAAAAAAAAAAAAACTAATACAATTTTTCAGCACCGAAGTTGCTGTTTAGTGGGTAGGTGAGTGCGTTGGATCTTGTGTATTGTATAAATTGGCTCCCACCAGCACCCTATTTATGCATGTTCAGGTGAGTGCAGCCCCCCGGTCTCTCACATTGCATATATTGGCATTATGGTTATTATTACGACTCTCCATAATTTGTATTCCCTGTTTAATTTTTTTTCTTGAGTCACAAATGTGTGCCTCCAATGACCAACAAGGTTATGTACGAGTGTGCCTTTTCCTCCTGAGATATTACTTGGAAAACAGGGGGGAAGCTTTCATACTATTCTGTTTTGTTTAGGGAATAAAAAAATAAAACCTTTATATTGTGGATGCATATTTTTTTCCTTGTTATATTATTAATTTGTCCTTTTATGTGAATGTAATCAATGGCATTATCATCACGGGAAAAAAGATAAAAGCAAACTTTGAAATGGGAATAAAAAGATGCAGAAATAATAGGTAATTTTTTTCAGGCTATTACAGTAAATATGGAACGACACTCTTCAATGTAAATAGGTTGAGTACCGGTTTTGTACATAAGAAAATAGCACATGGAGCAAACATAAAAGTAAAAAAAAAAGGAATCTCAACTAAATGCTAAATGTGCACAGCCAGTGCTACACACAGGTTATTGTAGGACCAAACAACAAACGTTTTGGGTTGTCCCTTTGTCAGTGACAGAAATGTCCTTACATAAATAAAATCACTCACCCGTAAGTATATATCCAAACAAAAGTGTAAAGATCAAACAACCCTGCCCCACACCCAAAGAAAAGAAGTGTCCAGACGCCAACAGGATCCTCAGCCGCCATTTTGTGTATGCTCCAAGAGGCTAGCGTGATCACGTGATGTGTCCTGACATCAGACGGAGAGTCTGGAGTATTCAACATTTGGCTGCTGCAAACTGAAAAAAATGCATTTTTGGGCAAATTGTGGCTGCATTTTTAAGTAACCAATATACATGAAAATAGAACATAATTTGAAATCGAATTTTCAACTTATTTGCCAAATTATCGGCAAATTTTAAGCAAATTTCACTTAGTAGAACTAAGTATGCAAGCGCAAAAAGCAAATCAATCATTAGTGCGAAGATATTTTGATAAAGAGACCATGGTTGACATCCTGGAGTGATGCATAACATTTTAGAGAGATTTAAAGGGATACTATAGTGCCAGGAAGACAAACCTGTATTCCTTGTATTATATTTCCCTCTGGCCTCATCTTCCCTCACAGCCCTCCCCCTCCACCCACCCGGCAGTGTAAGGGTTAAAAAAAATGTACTGTACTTACCCGATTCCAGCGCCGATGCCCCATCCTTGCTATGTTGGTGCTCCAAGGGCATTAGGCTCTTCCTGAAATGCTTTCTTATGGGGATTTTTTTTCTATTGCTGGAAGTCCTCATCCAAAGCATGGTACGTCCTAAGTCCATTAGGCAACCAATAGCAGCCTAGCAAGCAGGAAGTGCACCTAGTGGCTGTCTAATTGACAGCCACTAGAGGCAGCCTTAGTCCTGCAATGTAATTATTAGGAATTATAGGAAGCAGGACCACAGAATAGTTAGTCGGTGAACGTAGGAAGTGCTATAGCAACTATATATAATATATACAAAACCCACCCAAACCTATGTAAATGTTAAATAATAATCAGTAGACATGTACACCAGTGAAATTTTTGTTTCGTACGAATGATTTTGAACTAAAGGAAAATTAGATTTGTCAATCCCGAATTTCGTCCGTAAACCATTCGTTTTTGAATGAAATTCGTTAAAAAATAATTTGTTTTCGTCCATTAGGATGAAAATAGCACTGCGCATGCGCCCCAAAAAAATCAAAATAAAAAACTATTCTTGTCCCCCCTCCTGCATTAAAACCTATGGTGGTCGATATGACCCCCATATTAATAAAAGGGAGGTTAAATCTCGACATGCCGAGAGTAGGGGCATGTCGCCTAAACCGCGAATAAGTATGGGGTCACTATGACGACCCATATTGATAAAAGGGAGGTTAAATTAGGCATGTCACCTAAAGAGCGAGGAGCCAGTGGCTGCTCACTGTCATTTAAAATTAAATATAAATCAGTATGGGGGTCTCTATGACTCCCCATATTGATAAAAGGGAGGTTAAATCCCCCGCATGCCCCTACATGTCCCTACGAGTAGGCGCATGTCGCCTAAACAGCGAGCAGCCGCTGGCAAATATTTCCCTTAATCACTTAAGGACACATGACATGTGTGACAAGTCATGATTCCCTTTTATTCCAGAAGTTTGGTCCTTAAGGGGTTAATCACTTTACTGCAATGATTGCATCTTCAGCAATGGTACGTGCCATGGACTGCTTTGGACAGGAATAGTTTTTGTTTTCTCTGATGCATGTGCCAGCTTTGATAACCATATTACATATATATCATACATAATGCTGCTCCCACCTATCTATCCTCCCTTATACACAAGTATGTCCCGTCTAGGCCCTTACAATCTGCTGAAGACTTACGTCTATCTTCTGTCCGTACTCCCACCTCTGATGCTCGCCTTCAAGATTTCTCGAGGACTACACCGTTCCTGTGGAACTTGCTTCCCTCCTCCTCTGTTAGATGCTCATCCAGTCTCCACTCCTTCAAAAAATCGTTAAAAACCCACTTCTTCATAAAAGCGTATCAATTAAACTGTTAATAGCTCCTGACTGATTCCTCTCCTGAAACTGTCACTACTCTAATACTATCCTTACCTTTTGTGTCATTTTACCCCACTCCCTCTAGCATGTAAGCTCATTGAGCAGGGCCCTACACCCCTCTGTTCCTGTGTGTCCAACTTGTCTGGTTACAACTACATGTCTGTTCGTCCACCCATTGTAAAGCGCTGCGGAATTCGATGGCGCTATATAAATAACATAATAATAATAATAATATAGAGAGGCCTTGTCTGTGGGCAAAAATCAGGGGGGTCCGTGAACAAGTGACCAACTTATTCAGTCCAATCTATTCAACTTACTACAATGTGATAGAAAAAACAGACACTTGTCCTTGTGGCCTTGGATATGTTGGTAAAACCATGCCCTGAAAGACTGTGTGTCCCAACATAAAACCTTAATCCACAACCCAGACTGAGACACTCAAGTAGCTAGACACTTCTGAGACTTTCATCACAATGCTGCTCAGCCCAGGTTTCAGGTTCTAGAAAGGGTACCCCCGTTGACATCCCCCGTCCCATTGATTAGACACAGTGCCACCGCATTGTCTTCATGGGAAGCTTGAATGGCACTGGTTCCTATAAGTACTCCAACCCATGCCCACTGTATGGTGAGTCTTAAATATTTGCCATACATAATCTTATCCTCTGTATGCTTTATCTTACATTTGATATGTGTTTCCTTGATTAGCATTGGTTGTCCTGATTATTATTTATTATTAGCTACTATTATTAGCTTTATTATCACTACAGCACTTCCTTCGTTTAAAGACTAACCATTTTGTGGTCCTGCCTCCTTTAATTCTGTGCATTCTTGCAGATCATGTTTGTTATATACTCAAATGATTTCACAATGGGTATTCAAACATAATAGAACCTAATAATAATAATGTTCGTATAATCTTTTTATATTTTAAACTCTCTAAAATGTTATGTATCACTCCAGGATATCAACCATGATCTCTTTATCCAAATTCCTTCCTACTAATGATTGTGTTTGCTTTCTGTGCTTGCCTACTTAGTTGTACTAAGCGAAATTAGCTTAAATTCAACATTAATTCGACTCTGTATTCAGCCCTAAGCAATGTATAAGTGTATATCTGGCCCAAATACACAGGAAATTCACTTTTGAATTATGTTCTTATTTAATGTGTATTGGCTACTTATAAATTTGCTTACAATCCAATGAAAAATTCAGCATTTTTTTGCAGCAGGCGAATATCAAATACGTTAGAGGTTCCGTCCCACTTCACAACACATCACGTGTTCATGCCAGCCTGGTGGAGCACATGAAAAAAGGAGGTTTAGGACCTTGATGGCATCATTGTGAGTGGTACACGGTTGTTTCTTCTTTGCATTTTGTTGGGATAGAGATAGATTATATATATATATATATATATATATATATATATATATAGTGTGTGCTTTATATAAGGACATTTCTGGCAACGACAATGGGAAACGCGAAACGTTTGTTGTTTTTCCTTCAATAATTGTATATAGCACTGTGTGTGCACATTTAGCATTTAGTTCTGCTTGCTCGATTTGTTTATTTTCTCCATTTGGATTTAACCCTGCTTCGAGCAACAAAGTACAAGGCTAATTTTAGGTACTGCAGTAACCCCTCCTCTATCTCTATGTGACAGTTGTTGTACATAACTCCCATAATTTGATGTAAAGCACAACATTCTGACATATTTTCATGCGGTTTACACAGAGATCTATTAACATTTTGTTAAAGGAACTTGCAACCGTAGCTAAGATTTTGTCACAGTAAGTTAGAAAGGGGTCTGTCACTGCAGACGGGGAATCTATTTGGACAGGTAGAGGAGGAATTAGAGCTTCCTCTGGCGATGTCTGCCATGGTCTTAAAATATCTACTGGGAATTTTAAGTATAATTTCAGAACGATGACAGACAAGCCTTAAAATGACCTAGAATTATTGTTGCAGATAGCATTAAAGGGGAACCATTGCTTGCCAGGATTTTTAACATTATCTTTACTTATCTCCTTTATTTAACAAATTAATATTTGCGAGGTCAGAAAAAAACAACTATTCTCCATGCTGCGTTTAGCTCTGTCTTAGAACTGCGCTACTTCATCATGGCTTCCTGCCTGTCAATAATTATTATTTTTTTTTTTTTTAAACAGTCTTTGCCGTCTGTCAGTATAGAGAGTAGGAAAAGCAAACATTATAATTCGGTTTTGCCTTTTACGGTGATTTCCTTGTGCAGCTAGCAGCAAAACCATCACCCAACTGTGTCTCATATCCTTTATGTCCTGAGGCCTTCATACCACAAAACCAGCGAACAGAAAAAAAAACCCAGAGAAATGTAATTTTCTCTAAGCAATATATATTTCTTTGTCCACTCAGATGCTTCACATAGAGAAGCAACAAGGACACAAGATGCACCGATACCAATCACTGCACTCTGGGAATCCAATGCTTCTCTGTGAGAAGCATAGACATGTATTTGGCATTATCTGTGTACATTGTGAAAACCTTTAAAAATCAAAGGATGTAAGGAAGCAGCTTTAGTGGCTGCCTGTCCGACATCCACTAGAGGCATGTTTTGGGCCAAACATTCCTAACTCTGAGAAATAATGCATTGTCTGAGAAAAGAGACATGGCCTATGCACCAAAACCACTACATGATGATGTAGTGGTTTATGCTGCCCTAAGTGTTATATATTTTACAGCGACACTACGGACCGATTTTGAGATGATAGTTCTGGGAAGGAGAAAGAAGCGTTGCCTTTCATTTATGCCGGGAGAAAGTGATCAGAAGGAGCACTCTCGTCACTTTCTGACTGACAGCCTTAACCCCTTAAGGACACATGACGTGTGTGACATGTCATGATTCCCTTTTATTCCAGAAGTTTGGTCCTTAAGGGGTTAAAGGGGGCAACTAGGACCTGTGTAAAAGTGTTGCTTTCTCTTGAAACCAGCACTTTCATAGTGAAATAGAAAACTTTGTGCTAACCTATAAAGCAGTGAAAGTGTTTGCCACTTTGAGTGATCTTTTAACATTCTTTTTTAGCAATTCCGATTTTACTTCTAGGCAAAAATGTCCTCCGTCCACCCACCAAATTACATGCGTTTGCAACCCTTAATTAGTCCGCATTTGTCAAATGTGTTAGTGCCGCCAACTAATGACAGCCATCTAACAATAGTCAAAACAAATATTGACCTCCCTCTAATCATTTCAGTAAGTTGAATAATAGCAACTTACTAAACACTCCGAGGTAATAGCATTGGGGACGTTGCTTGTTTCCTCGGTCTGTACGTATATTCGCTTTGTAGTGAATCTGGTCGTTAGTGGTTAGGTTTGTAATGTTTAAAGACCCATCGGCTGTTCCATACATTCTGCCTTCATATCGTGTAGCTCGAATTTCTATATGTCCATCTGGCTTTGTTGTAGCTAAATGTTCATCGCCATTAACTGTAAACCAAGTGATGTCTCGGATCCTGGTCTGATTCACAGCTAGAATGATGTCTCCTCCCACTGCGCCAAAAACGGTCCTTTTATCTGAACAGATCTCTGTATTCAACCTACCTGTCATAAAATGCAAACCGGTTTTAATGGTTGTTTGATTTAAATATACAAAAATCATTATAATATATCGCCCACATCCCAAACACAAATTAAATAATACAATCAAACAAAATGTACTAATTTGCTCTCTAACAGGTTTGATTGAATAAGTTGAGACACACCAATTTCTGTACATGTCGAATTAATACAGAACGGGTCAGGTAAAATGCATACATAATAAAAGAAAATATGTTCTGTTTTAGTTTTGTATAAATATTTTTTTCATATTAGATTGTTTTAGTCTTTGGCAAAGAACCTGCATTTTATTGCTCTTCAGTGTTTTGGGTTGATTTGTGAAGATAAGATAAGTACATGGATAATATTTTAGATACATTGTTTTGTTGTTTTAAAAATAAATTGTGAGCTTTGTTAAATGGACTCAGTTTTAGCAACATATGTTATGAATGTATGTTCTATAACTATAGGAAAACAAAATGTAAAATAATTTATATAAAAGGCTCATAGCGGGTAAAAGCTGAAGAAAATATGGTGTTTTTTTTTTTTGTTTTTTTTTTACAAACCAATGGACTGTAAAATGTATATAAAAAAAGTCCTTTTTTGGAAAAATTCTACAATTCAGCTGTAGTCAGTCACATTCTGACTATTTTACCATATATGTTTAAATTTGGATTTCACTATACTTTTATTTTCTGTTTAGTGGATGTTCACCATTAGGATAAAATTTTGCAAACCCCATTTTAACAGAATTATAATTAAGCGTGTGACATATTTATTTTATTTGCCTTTTTTTACATAAATCTAAAATAAATAGTATTATGTTAGCTTTTGTTGTTCTTCTTTAGTAAAAAACAAAAAAAAACATTCAAAAGTTAAACTATAAAACGATTCAAAAACATTTATCTGTAACTTGTGAAACATAGCTGTACGTGGTCATTTACTCGGTATAGTAAACACACAAAGTATACTGATAACTAATTTACTTTCAATTTTGAGTATACAAAGCATTCACTTCCTCGGTATATAAAGTTTAAATCACTTTCAAAACTCACCTTGAATGCAGAGAATCAGTAAAATCCTAAAATAAAGAAACACCATTGCCAAAGCTTGACATATGTCCTGTCCAAAAGGAACCTAGAGCTTGACTTCTCTTCTTTGAACAGCTATAACCACACTCTCAAAGGACAGGAAACAGAAGACGAACATGAAACTAGATTCTAAGGAGTTATTGTAGTAGCTTGATTAAGAAAAGGTGTTTCTAGGTCATTACAGCATTTATGTTCTGTGTGTGCCCCCTAATTCTTTTTCATTAAAGGGACACTGTACTCACTATAATAATTCCATCTCTTTGAATTGGTTATGATGTCTGGAATCTCCTGGCACTGTCTCTCCATACAATGTTAAACCATTTTAGAGCAGTTTAAAACTAAATAAGCGATCAAGGCCACCCACAGTCAAGCCTCTTCTGGAGGTGTGCCCAGGGCAGAGATTACACACTTCCTTGAAGTCATAGCCTTCATACCGTTAGTTGGAGCTCTGATAGGCTAAAAACAGACAGCTGACACCCTCAGCCAATCATAGCTGCCCTTTGCTGCTCATGCTAGTACTTCCTCATTCGCTGAAGCAGCACAGAGGGGAGGGGCTGCTGGGGACTCTAATTTAGCATTGAAACATAAAAATATGAAAAACTGTGACACATTTACTCAATAAAGTAAGAATCAGAACACATTTAAATATGTCATAACTCCAGAGAAGTGTCCTTAACAGCAGGAAATAGGTTACTGTCACGGTTCTCGCCACGACATCCAGTCTGCCAGACAAGGTCACCCCAGGAGTGCCCAGCAGGGGATTTGAACCCTGGAGTTTGGCTTCATGTATCTTGCTCTTTTGCCACTGTGCTATCCAGCCATTCATAGTATTGCCGTAATAGGTGTCCTTGCCTTGTTCCAGCACTGGGAGCTGAACTTACCTGTGGCTACTCTAGCACACCTGTATGCCATATTAATTGGCTGGATATAAAAGCCTGTCACACCCTGGGAGGGGTGTCAGTTCATTGACTCTGGTTCCCTTGTTTGGTTCCTGTTTCTCTGTACCTGCGTTCCAGTGTTTCCTGTCTAAGTCCGGCTTCTGACCTTGGCTTTCCTCCTGGAATACTCTGATCTCTGGCTTCCCTGATTTTGGCTTCCCTTGACCACGCTTCTGCTAATCCCTACTGTACAGCGTCTTGGAGCACTTTTCCAGGAACTCTGTGAGCTGGACTCCCGATCAGGTAAGACTCATTACAGATGAACTGACCATGGAGTCCGCAGAGTTATACAAAGTACTCACCTCCCTGGCCGAGCAAGTCTCCAACCTGTCCCAGAATGTTATGGATTTGCAGAGATGTTCATTGGCATTTAAAGGAGCAACACTTCCAATCCCGGAACATGTATACCCAGAACCGTATGTCACTATGCCTGACAGGTTCAACGGTTCCCGTTCTGCTTTCCCGATGTTCAAGAAGGATTGTGAGCTACTGTTTGCCCTAAAATCTAGAACCTACGCCACCGACTTTATTAAAGTTCGCTCCGCTATTAACCTATGTACCGGGCGGATTAAGGCATGGACACACCAGAAGCTGCAGGAGAGAAGTACTGTCTTGGACTCCTGGGAGTTGTTTAAGTCCGCAATGAATTCTCAGTGTTTTACAGCAAGAAAAGCAACTTCCAAGCCTACTTCAGGTTCTCGCAGAACCCGATTGCCTAGAGAAGAGGAATTATTTAGTGAATACAAAAATCCCATCATGTTGCAGCATGAACCCACTTTCAGGGACCCGCCTTGTAACCCTGTTTATACTCGAGCTAGCCGTGAAACTCCAGTCGACATGGAGGAACCCATGGAGATTGGTTTCACCAGAACTAGATTGCCCCCTAAGGAAAAAGACCACAGGAGAGCCCATGGTCTATGTCTATACTGTGGGAAAAGAGGGCATTTCATATCTCTTTGCCCGACTTGTCCACCTAGGCCAAGATCCCTTCTGTCTGGTGCCATATGGACTTACCCTGTCATCCCGGCAAGACAGCCTGGACACTGACAGCCCTGTCCCCGTTCTGTGACACAAAAGGGTACTCAGACTATGGCAAATGTCACAATCAGTA
The DNA here is from genome assembly GCF_036172605.1 of Pelobates fuscus. NCBI lineage: Eukaryota > Metazoa > Chordata > Amphibia > Anura > Pelobatidae > Pelobates > Pelobates fuscus. Next base: position 102,266,526 of record NC_086329.1, on the reverse strand, counting down.
ATCCTGATGAGTCTGCACCACCCCTAGAAGACTCTCCTGTACAAACTGGCACCATCCCTGCCAAAAGGAGAACTACCTGGTGATGCATCTAAGGAAAAAAGTACAGAGAGAATGACTCCTGGGTTCAAGGTACTTACCGCCTGCTCCAAGTCCATGAATGAGTAACCGAAACTGGTACCATAAAATCCCAGGACGTAATGGGATTATTTACCTTAATTATAAAGAATATCTTAGTGATACTGAGACCATTTCCAAGAAGAGCCTATTCACGCCCGGAGGGCGTTCTTGACGGGAGGGTACTGTCACGGTTCTCGCCACGACATCCAGTCTGCCCAGCAGGGGATTTGAACCCTGGACTTTGGCTTCATGTATCTTGCTCTTTTGCCACTGTGCTATCCAGCCATTCATAGTATTGCCGTAATAGGTGTCCTTGCCTTGTTCCAGCACTGGGAGCTGAACTTACCCGTGGCTACTCTAGCACACCTGTATCCCATATTAATTGGCTGGATATAAAAGCCTGTCACACCCTGGGAAGGGTGTCAGTTCATTGACTCTGGTTCCCTTGTTTGGTTCCTGTTTCTCTGTACCTGCGTTCCAGTGTTTCCAGTGTATTTGATCACACATCATTTATGCTACGTAGCATTGTTACAGTATCACAAACAACTCTGAACCTCATATGACTTTTCGAGTTATACTTGCATGCACACTTTGCGTCTATCATGTGTCAGATGCACAAACTACCGGTTAGTGATCGCATCTCATTTCTGCTATGTAGCATTGTTACAGTATAATCACAAACAACTCTGGACCTCGTATGACTTTCAAGTTATACTTGCAAAATTCTGACTACCATGACCTTCTGCTCTTTATCACTACAACATCTTTTATACTTTCTGCCAAGCACTACCCTTATGACACACAAAGTGGAAGCCACACTCTGCCCTATAGAAGACATGTGCTCGAACCAAGGGCTGGCAAACCGTTCTTGTAACTCAGTCAAGGAAAGAAGAATGGTCTTGGTACTCAAGGGATAACGTTAAGCAGCTGAACAAGAATTGCAGTGTTTCAGCCCACACAGGACAAAGGTCTTGTTGTGGGCCAAAATGTTACTTTCATCTTTGCCAATAAACGCTCTCACTTTTGGATTTACCTTGAGTGCCCGGACCATCATTTATTTTCTGCAAATTACATTGAGGATTGGTCAACCTCAGGCCCGGTTGCACTCTGGGATTCAGGAGAGTGCAATATCCTAATTACATACATTGGTCTTTGTCAAGCTGCTTAATATGTGGGTCGAAATGTTGCAACTTTTGTTCACTTCCAATAAAGCTGCTTAATATGATACCTTGAGGGGACACCGTAGGCACCCAGACAACTTCAGCTCATTAAAGTGGTCTGGGTGCAAAGTCCCATGTCTCTTAACCCTACAGTGGTAGTTATTGAAGTTTCTGAGAAACTGATCCTTGGCAAACCTCCAATAACTCCAGGACACAAGTTCGGACCACACTAGACAGAGGTTGGGGAACAGCACATTAATATTGGCCACGTCCTGCAAAATAAAATCATAAAATGCACTTACTGGGATAATGCCCAGATTGTTGCGCCCAAAATTAATGATCATTACATCCGGAACACCCAGGAGATGGGACAAGTGGACCATACCACGGATCCCAAACTATTGCACTTTTGCTGTTGCCGGGGACAGACCAAGTTGTCATCCCCTGGGGTGGACGATGGCCCTCTGCTGGGCCCAGTAGATGTACAAGTGCCTGATCACCCATAGGGCTATCCCCATGGTGACACAACAGGGGAGAATGCAATCAGACTACAGGGCCGAACATAACTTCTGAACCTCCCCGATTCCAAGAGGTCAATTCTACAAATAGCTTGCTCAGAAAGCTGAGGCATGATGCCTCTGTAGCCATCCCGATGTGGAATGAATGCCACATTGGGCCCCTCCTTTACCCTCTCATCACCAACGCGACCATCACATCCTTGGGGACAATTTGAACCAAAAACTGAGCCCCGATAGTTTAGCCGAGACCAATGCTGGTGAGTACCCAGAAGCCTCCCAAAACCAGAGAAGCTGCAGCAATCCAGCAAGATGGTCCTCAGTATTAGAAAACCCACCCTGTGCTTGTTCAAATGCCACCCATTCCTCCCAAGCCTTACCATACCGGGACCAAGTAGCCTCCAAAACCGATGCCCGAATCCAGGCTGCTACAAAGTCTGCCCAAGAGACCACAGTTCCATTGGGCAGGGGAACCCGTCTGTATCTACCTTTGGTGCAGCCGCACAGAACTCCCACTACTGCAAATGAGAGAGGGCATCTGCTATAACATTTTTGACCCCAGGAATATGATCGCCCTACAAGCAATATTCAGCGATAAACAGCGCAACACCAGTTGACGCAGAAACCAAACCACTAGGGTGGAGGGAGGGGAGCCGGCAGGCTGTTAAAGGATAGCACCACCCCAAGATTATCGCAATGGAAAGCAACCCTGTGGTTCTGTAGCAACTACTCCAAGGCCACCACTATATGGAACAATTCGAGGAACGCCAAATTCTTTGTGAGGCCCGACATGTTCCAGGCCTCCCGCCAAGTATCCACACAACAGTGGTTGCCCAATATAGCCCTAAAAGCAAGCATCGACTCTGAAACCACTGGGGCGCTCACCACAATGGACCGTGGCCGGAGCAGCCCCTGTGCAATGCTCCCAGCGATCCAGCAAACCCCGTAATGGAGAGAAAAACCCACCCAGAACCTGCACGTCCATGGGCAGAAAAGGAGATGCCTGTGGAGACACTAGAGGTAAGAGAGATCCCCTCCCGACTGTCAGGATTACAAGTTGATCCAGCACGCATTACTGTATCACACCTAGGACTAAATGGTAACATCTTACCGGGCCTTAAAATGGCCGGACTTAACGTACCAGAGAATAGTCAGAATACTTGCCGAGGTCAGGGATACAGAAAGAGACACAACAATGAGGGAAAGCTAAAAGTCAGGGATACCGGGGAAGTCAAACAAAGCCAAAGTCAATAACCAGAAATAAACGCTCAGGCAGGGGCGTATTAGCCGCGAGGCAAACAAGGCATTTGCCTTGGGCGGCATTTTCCATGGGGCGGCAAAAAAAAGCCGCCCCCAAATGCCCAAGGATACACCACTGCACAAAACCAGGATACACCACTGCGCTCAGGAATTCACTCTCGAACAACAACTAGGGAAACCATGACAGGGCAATGAGCAGAAGGAATAGGTAACCTTAAATACCTCTCTAGAAGATGTTCTTTTCCCCCCCTTGATCTGAGGTACCAACATATGAAAAAAATCACCCAGATCAGTTCAGGGGTTCAGGATTTCCAATGGAAGTCTCAGTTTGACCAACGGCACATGAGGCTCCTGTCCCAAAAGAGTTCCATGAAATCAGGCTATGCGGTCGGTCTCTCTCGGGGGTGACAAAATAGAATAAAAGAACCGAACGTAACCGTTCATGAAAACAGTCAGCCTTTAGTTTTGGTTCGGGAGCTTGCTCCCACCGAACACCATTCAGTTCTCATGTATTTTGCCGAACTTCTGTGGAAGTGGAAGTTCTAGCGATGTTCGTGCAGTCGAGTTCACGATTTTAGTTCTATGCACTCGACGACCAAACACCGCTATAAGTGTTCACGCTAAAGATGGCCGCCGCCATGTATTTGGCTTTATTAACGGCAGCCACCAAGTCGACCATTCAGAATGTTTTTATAATTGCAGTTACGGAGGTATGAACAGAGGTGAAAGAGGTTAATGGGCAGCACACACCTGCCCTTGGGTGGTCTGGCTGTTCTGTAGTTTGTTCGGTATACGAAATAGATAGGTCTCAGTTGTTCATATACCAAACTATGGAGTATATCAAATAAGCAACAAAATTCACAGCCTGCCATTCAGGGATAGGGAATCAGTCACAGGGACCACCTTAGCATACGTGGGGAAATAATTTGAGGAGTATTGCTGGTGAACAGACCCAGTAAAGGTTTAGAATCTATTAAAATAGTAAACCTCCGCCCATACAAATAGTTATGAAACTTTTTTACACCGGACACAATAGCTAAAGCCTTCCTGTCAATTTGGGCATAATTCCTCTCTGTAGTAGATAAAGTCTGTGAAAAAAATGCAGTAGGAGCCTCAACCCCATTTCTTAAAGTGTGACTCAATACAGCCCCTATGCCATACGGAGAAGCATCGCAGGTGAGGTTGAACGGTTTCTCTAAATCGTAATGTGCAAGTACACTGTCAGAAGACAACAGTTTTTTTTTGCAGCGCTGAAAGCGGTAGTATGAGCGTCAGTCCACCTCCATGGAGCATCTTTCTCTAGTAGACGATGCAGAGGTTCAACAACAGTGGCTTTATCAGGCAGGAAAGAATGGTAAAAATGAAGCAACCCTAGGAAAGCTTGCAGTTCTTGTTTGTTTGATGGAACTGGAGCTCTATGGATAGCTTCAACCTTAGAATCAGTTGGATGAATACCCTGTGCGTTAACTCTAACCAAGGAAATCCACGCTGCTTACACCAAAAACACACTTTTCTTTTTTAAGTTTTAGACCAGCATCAAGAAAACAATGCAAAACAAGTTGGAGCTGTGCAGCCAATGACTGTATACAATCTGCTCCAATAAGAACGTCAACAAAATAAGGCACTACACCTGAAAGTCCAGATAAGAGGTACTACATTAAATTATGGATAATGCCAAGAGCAATGGAAACTCCAAGCTGCAAATGTCTTGCTCGGAAGGCTTCTTCTGTGTGTTATTATCATTTGTGCATCAGCAGCCTCATCATCCACAGGTAACTGCTGGTAGGTTTGAACTGTATCAAACTTGGCAAATAATTTTCCTTTTGCCAAAGTAGTAAGAATTTGCTTAACAGCTGGAATTTGATAGGAATGCTCTTGCAATGCTTTGTTGATTGTACATTTGTAGTCTGCACAGATTCTGACATCCCAATTTGGTTTCATCACCGGAACTATGGGTGTACACCACTTAGGGTGTGTTATGGGTTCAAGTATACCTTGTTCCACAAGAAGTGTAATCTCAGCATCTATTTTTGGTCTGGGAGCTAATGCAATTCTGTGAGGTTTCATACGAATTGGGGGTACTGTTGAATCTAATGCAAAAGAAACAGGAGGGCCTTTAAACATGCCAAAACCTTCTTCTAAAACTGCCCTAAATTTATCAATCACATTCTGTAGAACAGGGCTGTCCAACCTGCGGCCCCCCAGATGTCGCAGAACTACAACTCCCATGATTCTTTCAATGAAACAGATAGCCAGGGAATCATGAGAGTTGTAGTTCAACAACATCTGGGGGGCCGCAGGTTGGACAGCCTTGCTGTAGAATATCTGTGGATACATTATTAGCTCCAGTTAATGAAATTCCTAGGCATTCAAACCACTCTCTACCTAGCAAATTTGCTCCTAGTGCTCATCGAGGACTCCAAGCACTCCATCCAACACCATCAGCACTGTAGTCCCCACATCCAGCGTTACAGCTTGGCTGGAAACTCGCCGTCCTCCACCCACCCTGGACCCAAGACCAGGATCCAGCTTCCAGTGTGTGAACCTCTCCTACTCCAGAGAGCGTGGCAGGAACAACTCTTAAAAGATCTAGTGATAAGAACCCAGGAGAGTATAAGAAGTATAGCAATTCCCAGTGTGAATATAGCGGTCCCCTCCACACATGAGATGAGACTCTATGTTGAGGGTGAAGAGGAACTCAATTTTAATGGTGCCACACTGGCCTTATGACAATGCCCAAGCAAGGTGTACGCCCACATGGACCTTGTTGGGGACAGGGACACAAACTTACGTGATAACATGTTTACAATGGAAGGCACTCCCACACATGGCATACAATCCCTCCCCTCTGCCTAGGAGATAATTGAGTCAGATACTGTATTAACCCAATTATCTCCAGACAGAAAAAACACACATTTTGCAAAACCCCAAAAGTACCTCAAAAACAAATAAAATCCCCATAAAAGTTACATCCCCTGATATCCCTGATCTGGGTGACCAACATATCCAAAAATCACCCAGATCAGTTCAGGGGTTCAGAGATTCTATGGAAGTCTTATTTTGACAGACCGTGCGCATGGCTTCATGCCCAAAACAGTTCCAGAGAATCAGGCTGTGTGGCCGGACTACTTTGAGGATTCGAAATACCGTTCGAAATACCGAACGTAGCCGTTCATGAATAAAGTCATTATATATCTCTTGTTCGTGAGTGTCTTTTTACCGAACGCCATTCAACTCCCATTCGAATAGCCGAACATCCATGGAAGGTGACATTTTAGCTGTGATATAGCTATAGATAAAAAGAAAGGTAAAAGGTAGCGCCCATAGTTAAAGATACTAAAATAATAAATAGTCCAAATTAAACACTGCAAGATGAAAGAGTAAACCGGTAGAGGAAACAGGAACCTGTTGATAGCAGATCCTAGGCCAAACGTAACTTTCAATCCAGTGATATATAAAAAAGAGAGAGAATAACTCCAATAGTGCAGTATAAATGTAAAAACTCCAAAGGTATGTATGAATGAGGTAGATATTATTTCAGAGCTCAATCCAGCTCTGGTTTATAGGGCGTAGAGTTATATAATCCCCACTTCTGGGATATATGTGGTATTTTCAATGACCTCCGATAGTGTAGTGATGAGGGGGATTCTGTTGAAAAATAAAAAAATTGCAACAGAATATAGAATATAGTGCTCACTGTAGCTTTAAAACAAATATTAAGCAATTTAATATAAGAAATATAATCACATTCGGCTGAGCAGACTTACTGCTCAATGTGAAGGGCGCAGGTGCGCAGGTGGTATAATCCCCACCTCGGATTCTTCAGGTCCTCTTTGGAATAGTAGTTAAAAACGTCAGGTAATAAAAAATAAATAAAAGGAAAAAGGAATATGGCAAGCACTCAAAGGTAGCCAAAGAATTCCTTTATTAGATAAAAGTAATAAATAATATATAGGGGTATATGTTTTATATATCACTGGATTTAAAGTTACGTTTGGCCTACGATCTGCTATCAAGAGGTTCCTCCACCAGTTTAGCCTTCCATCTTGGAGTGTTTGATTTGGACGATTTATTATTTTAGTATTTTAACTGTAGGTGCTACCTTTTTCCTTTCTTTTTATCCATAACAATGTAAATGTCTCTTCTGAAATCAGAATTTGCACACCCGGAATCTACCATTTTGCACGGAACATCTTGCAGCACAATTTCAGTGTAAATCTTCAGTCCTGATGGCGACTTTTCCATTTTATTCCCATAGTCATTTGAGTAAACACCTGCAGTCATTTCCCTATCTGAAACAGTATGTGGAGTATTAACAGAGTGCGCTGCGGTTGGTATTGTATATGCATTCTTATATTTGGCTTGTATTCCACTGGCTTGTCTTTGGCAAACCATCATTTAGAAAACGACATGTATTACGCCTGTGTTTTCCACCGCAACTATAACAAGTTCCTTTAAATGGAGCTATGACATCATTGCATAGTGAAAAGTCCTTTGATTTAACATCAGTCTTTTTCACTAGATTTATTTCAGGTGAGTTCTCTTTGCTGGAGGAGGATTGTAACTCTTTTGAATGGACATATGCAGCCTCATTTGCGAGCACTTCCTCTTGTGCAATAATAAAAGTTAAATTCTGTCTTGCAAGAGGTCTCCTCTGCAGTGCTTCATCTTGCACCCCACACACAAGCCTATACCTTAACAAGGATTCTAAACTGGTACCAAACGTGCAATGGGGTGGGTGCTAAATGATTTTTTAACAGTGCCAGTATTTTTTCAAATGGACAGTCTTGTGGTTTAGCAGGAGATATCAGTGAGCGGACAATATCAAAAGTCTTAGATCCAGTAACACTCAGTAACACAGCTCTCTTCTGAATAGCATCAACCACCTTGTTAGTTTCCAGGAAAAAACACTAAGTGAGTCCCATGAGGCTGGATTAGCCAGATCAAATTCCTCCATGTGTCCCAGAGAAGCCATGCTGGAGATATTTGTAGATAATAGACTTCCAAAAGGAAAGTTTTACTTCCTCACTCAGGGTGATTTTATTTCCTGTATATATATTCTGCAGTGTCCATTTACTGACATCCCATCCTCGTCGCCAGTTTTGTGTATTAGCATGTTATATATTCACAAATGGCTCTCAGACAAGTAATGAAATATGACTTCTCTTTACTTCAGCCACACACATAGTGACACAACTTCACTATGCTGCCATCTACTGGAAGGTGGACTGCATAGCACCCCGAAACATAACAGAGACTAACTTTGGCCCCTGACGATAAAGAAAAAGACAGGCCACGGGTCTAAAGAGCAGGCAGATTTTGCCAGCAGTGTTTTGGCTCCTAACAGAGTCTTTATCAAGACCCTCTTTGGCCCCTGAGTCTTATAGGGTTATCCCCTAAAGGGTGAATTGTTGGGAATTCAAATTATATTAAGTGAGAGTTTCCAATTATAGATCAAAATAAGTAATTTGGGAAATCCCTTTATGTGTTCAGTTTGGCTATTTTAGTCTAAAACATTACATTCACATTGAATTTTAAAAAGTTCACATTTAGAAAATAACTAATGACAGACAATCTGGAGAATCCCTCCACTCACGTTTCTGATCGGGAATCTCCTATTCCCTGATTTCACTGCTGCTTAACACAGCGCAGCCAAAAATAGGAAAATAATGATTCTTCCTCTTTTCGACTTCACTTTCTCTTCCCGTTAACCTGCTCACTAGTCTTCCTGCCAACCTTCCCCATTCGGCCTCCAGGTTATTAAATCAGCTTTCACATTCAAGGGTTCATTCACTAAATAGTGATCTCTGCAGCACAGGCAGAGTTACAAAATGTAGGTCAAAATAATAATTGAATTTTTAAAAAATCTGAGTTAGGTTATAATTCTGAGATATGCTAATTTGGTCCATACGTTTTAATTGTGAATATATATAATGCAATTAACATTTTGCTAATTTGTCAGTTTCCTCCATTTCACTGTTTGGGGGCTATTAAATGGGTATTGTTAGAACATTGATGGTTCATCTCATTAAAGTGTTTTTTGCGCCTGGAGCCCCCTGGCACTGTCCCTACATTCAGTGTCAAACCATGTTTAAACAGAATAACACTAACTATGGGTTCTCTGCTACAGTGTGGTGTTCTATCAAATTTCCCTACTCCTCCGTATATTTTCCCTAGCCTCGTCACTTCCGTTGACACTGCCGCACCGGGAGTGATGTTGATCAGCTGGAGGACGGGGTGTGCGAAGCTGGGCAAGCACAGATCCACGGGGTAGGGTAAAATTACAGGCAGAGCTGCGGGAGAAGCGGTCACCTAATGCGCATGCATGAAGCCGACCAGCTGGGCATCGTGAGACTTTGCATCTTCGCCCGGAGCCTCAGCTGGGATAAAGGGGGTGTCCAAGCCAAGCAGATAGGGGAAAATAACGGGGCAGTGCGCACGCGCGGCAAAGTACTCCCGACGGCCAGACACATCAGGATACACCGCTCGTGCGCACCATCAGGCAGGGAGAACTCGCCGAGCAAAACTCCTTCCGATCTCCTTGCCCCACACTTTGCACATGCCGAGTCAGCCACGCATGCATAATCTGGGGTAGGGAATTGTAACAGGCTAGGGTTTACACTCCGCATGCGCTGAATAGGGTAGGGAGATCTGATCTAACGTGTCATGTCTTCTGTGAAATCTCCCTACCCCACACTGCGCGTGCGCGGACCCAGATCATCAGGTGCCTCCTGACTGTCATCTATCAGGTCAGTTTCTCCCTGCTCCAAACACTCTCAGCCATCCGGGGAAGGTGGGTCTGTGCAGTATATTGGGTGGGGGTCTGTGCAGTATAATTGTGGGGGTCTGTGCAGTATATTGGGGTGGGCAGTGCAGTATATTGGAAGTGTGCAGTATATTGGGGGGGTCTGTGCTGTATATTGGGGGGGGTATGTGCAGTATATTGCGCTGCGTGGGTTAGGGAGATTTAACAGTGAAAGTGCCCATCAGATCTCCCTACTCCCAAACTGCGCACTCATGGTGTCCGTGTGTTAGGCTGGGCTTGGCATACAAACCTAGATTTATAGTGCATCTTTTTTTTCAGACCTCCCCCCTCCTTTTCACCTGTAAAAAAAAAAGAAAAGAGGTTTACCGTGGCTTTTTTTCCCAGTTCCAAGACTCGCTCGTTGCTTCCATTATGGATGTTTAATCCAAGGGAAGAGGCGCGTGTGCATGGCAAGTGGCTTGTGTGCATCCAATTAAACACTATTCATCGCAAAGCATGAGCTTTTAACAGCCTTTAGTCACCTTCCTGAGTTTCCCTTGGTATCAAAATACACGTAGAACGAAATAATATATATACCTATATACATAAATATATACCTCTATATCACTATATATATACCTATATATAAATAAAATATTTAAAAAAAATTATATATATATATATATATATATATATACATATATATGCACATACGTGTATATATATACATATATTAATTCTACACATATATTTATGTAATAATTTTACATAATTAGGTATCTTAATTAATTACAATTAGCGGGACCTGCCTGACAACCCATGCCGAAAGTAAAAGAATTTAATTTGCTAGCACTATATTTAACCCTATAACTTTCCAAGACACCATAAAACCTGTACATGGGGGGTACTGTTTTACTCGGGAGACTTCGCTGAACACAGATATTAGTGTTTCAAAACAGTAAAATGTATTACAACGATGATATCGCCAGTAAAAGTGACTTTTTTTGCATTTTTCACGCACAAACAGCACTTACACGGACGATATTATTGCTGTGATGCTTTTTACTGTTTTGAAAAACAAATATTTGTGTTCAGCGAAGTCTCCCGAGTACAACAGTACCCCTCATGTACAGGTTTTATGGTGTTTTCAAAAGTTACAGCGTCAAATATAAGGCTTGTGTTTCATTTTTTTCACATTAAAATTTGCCAGATTGGTTACGTTGCCTTTGAGACCCTATGGTAGCCCAAGAATGAAAATTACCCCTATGATGGCATACCATTTGCAATAGTAGACAACCCAAGGTATTGCAAATGGGGTATGTCCAGTCTTTTTTAGTAGCCACTTAGTCACAAACACGGGCCAAAATTGGCGTTTTTTGCATTTTTCACACACAAACAAATACTAATGCTAATTTTGGCCAGTGTTTGTGACCAAATGGCTACTAATAAAGACTGGACATACCCCATTTGCAATACCTTGGGTCGTCTACTATTGCAAATGGTATGCCATTATGGGTGTAAATTTTATTCCTGGGCTACTATACAGTCCCAGTGGCAACGTAACCAATCTGGCAAATTTCAATTTCAAATGGAACATGCTATATTTGACCCTGTAACTTCCCAAAACACCATAAAACCTGTACATAGGGGGTACTGTTTTACACGTGAGACTTTGCTGAATAAAATATGTGTATTTTATTGCAGTAAAAGCTAACAGTATTATGACATTGACAGTTAAAATGTCATGTAGAACTAAAAAAATAACAAAATTTCTTATTTTCTCCCTTTTTTTTCATATTAAATTATGTTTCATAGCTAAATATTTGATATTAAATGAAAGCCCTGTTTCCCCTGAATAAGATGATATATAATAAGGGGGGGTGCATTTAATATGAAAGAGGTGAATTACGGTTGGACAGACATATAGCGCAAATGCCAGGTTTTGTTTACGTTTTGTTTTGTTCACGACGTGTACATTTGGCTCAGTCCTTAAGGGGTTAAGTAGCTTTGTAAAATGTATTTTTATGTGTGCGCTGTTCTTTAATCTGTATTAAGTTCTCAGAATTCGCGATTGTCCGTCCCCTCTGCCATTTATGATTGGACTATGCAGTGATTCCTTGACTCCCTGCCTGTTATATAAATGTTTGTTTTTCAGTGTCATCTCCACGTTTCCCTTCCACCCAATTGGCTGTATTCATTCTACCAGACTAGTCCAGGGAGACTTTATCTCCACCTTCCAACATCTCTTCTGCTGTCCCTCTACATACCTGACACAGGTATGCTTGCTCTTCCTCTTCCCAAATCCTTCTATCCCCTCTCCCAAAGCCATTATACCTTCTCCCCTCTTGCTCACTCAGTCCCACAATCACTCATTCTCAAACTCTTGCTCCCAAAACATGCAAACACTCTCTTATTCAGTCTATCGCGCTAATAAAATATGTAAATGTGCGTTCTATGTAATATTTATTGCAAAGACAAATATCTCCGAACCATTGAACCTCTCTGTCAATTATATTTGTCTGCTAACCCCCACAAACAAAAGACAGGTTAGAGTTATTGGTTATTGGTTTAATGGTTTACGTAGTGGTTAAGTGGTTGATGGTTTACAAAGCAGTTTAAGCACGGACTTGCATAGTAACATTTAACCCATCATTTGTGACTTTGAACTTTGCAACTGTCAACATTGACCATCAATTTAATGTGATGAGTGAGCTCTGTGCGATACAAAATTTGCAGAATAATGATAGGGGAAACACATTAGATAAATAAAACTGGTCTACGTCGATGCAAATTTATTTTCCAACATTTTCAAAAACCAGTCCCCCACCAAAAATATATTTCACAGTTCACAGCTACTGAGCTTAATTAATATCCCTGGTGATCTAGGGGAGGTAAGGAGAGAGAACCATACAATTTCTGTCTGTTTGCTTGAATATCACAATATAGAAAATGGCTAAATCAATAGTGGAAGGTGCAGGTAATGGTTGCTTCTCAGGAGATAAACCCCTACTAATCTTATACAGGTTGACACCCATACATGCCACAGCTGGGCAGAGATCAACGATAAGGGTCACATATTGTTTCAGTCACACCTTCCATGATGGTTTGTAATGCGAGAATTGAAAGCATTATCAGCCATGTGAACTCAGAAACAGGAAGAGACAATAGCCTCTGAATTTCCTTTCTCACAACCAAGGCAGGTAGCCTGTATTCCGTGGCTTCATTCACGATGCCAGTTCTGCTATTGATGCTGTCTGTCTGTAAGTATGGGAGTTTTATATTTGATTGCTTTTCGTTTGTAATTTTCGTTATACCAGAGCTGAGGAGACAGCACTATGCTGGCAGATTGTGGGCAGTGAAAGAAATGAGTAATGGGTCACTTGCGTAAGGATTCCATCAGTCAGTTAAACAAATCTCACTTAGCAAGAAAAAATTTGTGATACAGTCTCGATTCTGTAATAGACAGAGCCCCGTGTCACCTGAACACATGACAGTCCAAATTATTTTACAGACTACTGGAAAATGAAATATGAATTGTACAGTCTCACTTCTGAGAAATAAGGAATGTAATCACCAGAATCGTAACATAATGTCGCAATATCATTCAGGAAGGGGAGGACTTGGGATGAAATGAAATTGATCCGTCAGTGACCACAATTTGATTTTAGTCTAGAGTTTCACGGTTACTTGTAATAAGTCAACATTTTGAGGATTAGAGCAGCATTAATTATATGAATTGCTCAAGGTTTCATATATGTTATTTTCATGGTCATATTGCATAATTATATGCAATGTAAAGCAGCCTCGATGTATGCCCTTTATATTTATTTATCCTTAAATACATTGGTAGCTAATTCAGCTTGATTCAGATACCTCCATTGCCTTGGAACTGGAGTATATATTGTACGGGATGGGTTGAAAGGCTGTGTAGCTGTGTGTTTATATAATTGTGCTGTTGTGTCAATTTCCAATTGTGTGGTTTTGTATATGACAGTGTGTATAATTATGTTAGATGAGCGTGGCTGGATCTCTGACTACGTATGATTATGTTGCATGGTACAATTCAAGCTGTGTGACTGCATGTTGTGTTATTGTGTTACTGTGCATGACTTTGTATAATTGTCTGTGTGCATGTTGCTGGATGTAGGCCTGTGTAGAATTGTATTGCATGTGTATAATTGTGTTACATTTGTATGGTTAGCCCACTGACTGTGTATGATTGTACTGCTTGTGTGGTTAGCTGGCTGTGTGACTATGAAAAAGTGTGTTGCATGGTACAATTCTGGCTGTGACTGCATATTGTGTTATTGTTTACATGGCTGTCTAGAATTTCAAGATTTTGTGTCTTCAACCCATGATAAACTAACTGAGATTGGCCAAAAATCCATCTGGGAGGGGGGGGGGGGTGGGGCGTGGCTTGGACACGGGAGTGAATGGCCACATGAGAGACGAGCTCCGCTCAGGACTGGCCTAATCCATAGAAATCCCGGCAGCTACTAAGACATGGCATTAAAAAAAAAACAAGGACACAAGCGGGTAATACACCCTCCACGACACTTACCGCTCCACAAACTTCATTTAGGCGATATTTTGCCGAAAAATTGGAGACAGATCCGCAATCCAAAATGGCGGTGGCAGCGGGAAAATGCCCCAACTGCAGTTCCCCAGCCAGCCCTGCTCCCTCAGACTGTTCCATGGATGGAATGTAAGTTTTGGTGGATTAGGCGCTCACTATATATATTGGGATGATATGGCAGCAGTAACCAATACAAGGAACCCCAACCTTGTAGTGAATAAATGTGAAAAAGCAAAAGAAGGAAACCGCGCCCTTAGTATGAATACGTAAAAAATATGTAAATATACGTACACAGTGGTAATAGTAAGTAGTCTTCTTATACAATTGACCTCAAAGAAAACATAAAACATAAAAGCAATAATAGTGTAGTATGTCAGGTATAGTGGGTGGATAAATAGTGGTAAGTGATCCACACTCACATGGCCCAGAGCTAACTCAGAGCTCAACTGTTTGTACGCTTGGACGGAACAATCCCCGTCTAAGGATATGTGGGTTTCTTTCACGATCTCAGATGGGCGATATATGAAAAAAATAATAGGAGAACTCCAAATGGAGCAGACATCAGAACACTCCTCTAACAACTGCCATGCAAATCAGACCTCGAAGGAATGTTTTCCAAAATGGAGAAGACCTTTGGGGACAAACTGGCAACGCTCCACGAGGAGGTAAGCCACATAGGCAACAGGGTGCAAACGCTGGAGGAGGAGGGGAAAACCACAGCCCTGCACCTTACTAACATACAATCATTACAACAAACCCACAATGAGGCTATACTATTCCTGCAAAGGAAAATAGAAGATTTGGACAACAGGGGCAGGCGCAATAACCTTAGGATAAGAGGCCTTTCTGAGGCCCCAGACGGGGAAAGTGAAAATGTAATACACACGCTCACAAGCCTCTTTAATAAGCTGCTAGACAGGCCACATGACACATCCATCAACTTTGATCAAGCACACAGAGCGGTCCGGCCTAAAGCACTGCCTCACGAGAAACCTAGGGACATCATCTGCAGACTGCACAACTATCCACTTAAAGAAACTGCAGAAGGCCAAACAACTTAGAGAAATTATCTACAACGACCATAAAATACTAATCTTCCAGGACCTGGCACAATCGACACTTATTGCAAGAAGAGCACTGCGACCAATCACATCGGCTCTCACAGAGCGCAACATACAATTCCAGTGGTCGTTCACCTTTGCACTGGTGGTAAACAGACAGGGGACTATGCACACAATTTCGACTCCCGCAGACGTGCCGACATTTCATCAGGCCTTGGGACTCACAACGGAGCCTGTAGAAGACTGGACAGGCCTACCATCAGATAAAGATAGACAACTTCCCCAACGGGCCAAATGGTAACGCACCCCAAGAAAGAGACCAAAGCGAGCCCAATCGGGCATTGAACTTATAATGACACCAAGGGGCGCAACACACAGAACGCCATGAAAACTTATCATATCCTTTTTATTTGCTGACAATGCCTCCTTGGCACACGTTATTAATGTCTCATTAATGCCATGTCACATGTTATAATTTGTTTAGTGTATATACTCACATCGATGCTGCTGGAGTTCCGTGTGGACGTGATCTGCGCCCCAAGGGCCCGGGTCTCGGCCACACGGGAACCGGGAACTGATCCTTACCTTTATACTTATGGATACCTGCAACCAAGATAACATAAGCTAACAATAACAAAGATGTAAACTGTTAAATATGATTTATGCCATAGATTACAGGCCTTAGGTCCTGACGGTCCAGGACCACTTAACCCCCCAAGAGGTGTCATAGGGAGCACACAGGATGCGCCTGATCCTTAGTGTGCTAGACACCGTCTGCTCATGGCATGTGCCATACATGCTTTCTGTACATAGTTCCCCAAGTTTAAACATTCCCTTCGTTCCCCCCCCTCCTCCTCAACCAGGTACAGGTACACACGAGATTACAAAACCAATATATACATCAAGCCACACTTATCTACAAATGGCTGACTTAAAACTTATGTCTCTCAATGTTAGGGTGTCAGGGTACCTGAGGCCTCTACCTCTGAGAGAGGTAGAGACTTAGAAGTTTATCCGTCCGGACGGCATGTCTCCTCGGCCCCTCGCGGTTCTCTCGGTCTTGCTAACGCCGGCCGCGAGGGAGTCACTTCCTTTTATAGCAGGAGGACCGGAGGTCGACGTCATGACGCCAACCCGGAACGTCCTGTCACTCAAATCTCGGGAGACGAATCAGGACTCGCCGGAGGCGTGTCTTCTCTCCCTAGCCAGGATACTTAACAGTGGCTCTCTCATTTACTCATTGCCCTGTCGTGGTTCTAGTCCGCCTAGTCACACAGTGCTTTGTTATTCTCTTGCCTTTTGGTTCTGATCCGGCTTTGGTATTTACTCTCCTGTCTTTCTGTTATCCTTGACCCGGCTTGTCTCTCGCTTACCTGTCTTCTCGTTCCCTCGACCTCGGCTTGTCTCTGACCATTCTATCGTAGTTATACGTTAAGTCCGGCCATTCTAAGGACCGGTATACGTATCAGCTACTCTTTGTACTCTGCGTGTTGGATCCCTGACCCGATCCTGACATTACGACAGGGCCCTGGATCCTGCAGGTACAAATTGTCAGCTTGGTTCTCCTGATCCTAGGTTTGACGCCATGGATCATAGGATGGATCAGATGGCTCTAGCACTACAGGCGCTGCTGTCTCGTCCTATTAATCCACCTGAGGAGATGCGTAATATGTCTGCTTCTTCTGTGGGTTCAGGGCTAGAGGTAGCTACTGTAGGTGCTTCTTCCCGAGTTACCCCACCTGTACGTTATGCTGGTTCTCCTGAGAGGTGTCGTGGCTTTTTGAACCAGATCAGTATTCATTTCGAGCTACAGCCTCGTTCATACCCTACTGATAGGGCAAAAGTGGGATTTATTATTACCTTACTCATTGAGAAAGCTCTGAGATGGGCTAATCCGTTGTGGGAGAATGATAATCCATTAGTCTATAACTATAATGCCTTTGTAGCTGCTTTTAAAAGAACTTTTGATCCCCCTGGCAGGAGGGTCAATGCAGCCAGATTACTGTTGCGCCTTAGACAAGACAACCAAACACTTGTGGATTACGCACTAGAGTTCAGGTCTTTGGCGGCAGAGGTAAAATGGAATGAACAGGCCTATATAGACGTATTCTTAAATGGATTATCTGATGTAATACTTGATGAGGTAGCGACAAGAGAGCTTCCCGAGAACCTGGAGGACTTAATTTCCTTTATCTCTCGTATTGACGAACGTCTAAGGGAGAGACAGAATACTCGAGATAGAACCGGTAAATCCTCCTTTAGACTAGCACCATCATTTCAAATTTCTGAAACCAAAAATCCACAGGTTTCAGAACCTATGCAGTTAGGCCTTACTCGTCTCTCAGAGGAGGAGAGACAGTACAGGAGAAGGGAGGGACTGTGTATGTATTGTGGGGCCAGAGGTCATGTACGTTTGAGCTGTCCCAGTCGTCCGGGAAACGCTCGCACCTAAGTTTCTCTAGAGGACAGACCTTGGGTGTTTCGATTTTGTCCTCTACTCATAACTACAAAGAACATAGACTTCTATTACCGGTCTCTTTAACTTGGGAGAAGGGAACTTTAGAGACTATGGCATTGATAGACTCCGGCGCTGCTGAGAGTTTTATCGACCAAAAGTTTCTCACCAAACACACTATCCCATCCCAGTTAAGGAAGACACCCTTGGCTGTTGAAGCCATTGATGGTAGACCTTTAGTTGAGCCTGTGATTTTCCGGGAGACCACACCTCTTTACTTAACTACTGGTATTCTACACAAGGAGGAAATATCCCTACTACTCATTTCATCTCCTTCTGTTCCCATAGTCCTGGGATACTCCTGGCTTAAGAGACATAACCCCGTTATAGATTGGAGATCAGGGGAAATAGTTTCGTGGGGTCAGGATTGTCAAGAGAATTGTTTAAAGAAAGTGTCACCTCTTTGTAGTGTCAACTCACCTAATAACGCTACCGACTCTACCAAAGTACAGATACTGTCCTTGTATCAAGATTTAAAGGCAGTATTTGACAAAGGAAAGGCTGATACCTTACCACCACATAGGCCTTTTGATTGCAAAATTAATTTACTTTCTGGTACCATGCCCCCCAGGGGTCATGTATACCCTTTGTCTATGAATGAAAACTTAGTTCTAGAGGAGTATATTCGTGAAAACCTAGACAAGGGGTTCATTAGAAGATCCTCCTCTCCTGCTGGGGCTGGATTTATTTTTGTTAAAAAGAAGGATGGCTCTTTAAGACCCTGCATTGACTACCGAGGTCTTAACAAGATAACCATCAGAAATGTATATCCGATTCCCTTGATCACCGAACTTTTTGATCGATTAAAAAGTTCTAAGATTTTCACTAAGTTAGACCTTAGAGGTGCTTATAATTTGGTGAGAATTCACGACGGAGACGAGTGGAAAACTGCATTCAATACTCGATATGGGCACTATGAGTATACTGTAATGCCTTTTGGTCTCTGCAATGCCCCGGCGGTATTTCAGGACCTTATTAATGAGGTTCTTAGGGAGTTTCAAGATGACTGTGTGATTGTATACCTTGATGATATACTTATACATTCCAGGGATATTGAAACTCACCACGGACAAGTCAGAAGGGTTTTACACAAACTTCTTCAGCATGGCTTATACTGCAAACTAGAGAAATGCAGCTTTGACCAATCCCAAACTACCTTTCTTGGTTATGTGATTTCTGGGGAGGGGTTTGAAATGGATCCGGAGAAGCTCCAATCCATATTAGATTGGCCTTTACCTAAGGGTCTCAAGGCTATCCAGAGATTTATTGGTTTCTCCAATTACTACAGACGTTTCATTAAGGGATACTCCTCTATCATTGCTCCCATCACCAATATGACCAAACAAGGGGCTGATACTAAGAATTGGTCTACTGAAGCACTTCTGGCTTTTAAGACACTCAAGGAGCTGTTTGCTTCCGCACCAATTTTAGTTCACCCTGATACTACACTACCTTTCCTACTCGAAGTTGACGCTTCTGAGACAGGTATAGGTGCTGTTCTGTCCCAAAGGTTGGGTGTTGATAAACCATTACATCCTTGTGGATACTTTTCCAAAAAATTGTCAGGTACTGAAAGCAGATATGACATTGGTGACAGGGAACTACTAGCGGTTATAATGGCCTTGAAGGAGTGGAGACATTTGTTGGAGGGTACTTTGCATCCTGTTACGATTTTGACAGATCATAAAAACTTATCCTATATTGGAGAGGCTAAACGACTATCATCTAGACAGGCTCGTTGGTCCATATTTCTCACTCACTTCAACTACGTACTCACATATAGGCCAGGTTCTAAGAATTCTAAAGCCGATGCCTTATCTCGCCAATATGAACCTGCTGCCGTATCTGAGCCGGTTTTGTCCTCTATAGTACCCAAGTGTAACATTATCGCTAACACTACTCTCAAAGTCCATTCTCCGCTACTTGATCAGATAAGGAGCTTGCAGCATCTGGCACCTAGACTGACTCCGGCTTCCAGACTTTTCGTTCCTCCTGAACTCCAATTGGAGCTCTTACAGTGTCTTCATGAGAGTAAGGTGGCTGGTCATCCGGGTGTTCGCAAGACGTATTCTTTGATCTCCAAGGATTTCTGGTGGCCTTCGTTACGGAAGGATATTAAGGATTTTATCGGAGTTTGTGAGGTCTGTACTAAGACTAAACTACCGCATTCGCTTCCTTGTGGCCTTCTACAACCTCTGGAAATTCCTGACAAACCTTGGTCCTGTGTGGCAATGGACTTTATTGTGGATTTGCCTATTTCTAAAAGGCACACTGTTATCCTCACCGTAGTCGATAGGTTTACCAAGATGGCACATTTCGTACCTTTGCCTAAACTCCCGACTTCTCCTGAATTGGCGGAGATCTTTGCTAAAGAGATTTTTCGCTTGCATGGGATTCCTTCGGAGATCACTTCTGATAGAGGCTCCCAATTTGTTTCACGTTTTTGGAGAGCCTTCTGTTCTCAATTAGGCATCAAATTGAATTTTTCGTCCGCCTATCATCCTCAGTCTAACGGAGCTGCCGAACGAACCAACCAGAAGATTGAGCAATACTTACGTTGTTTTGTTTCCGAACACCAGGACGATTGGGTCGGTTT
Organism: Pelobates fuscus; assembly: GCF_036172605.1. Taxonomy (NCBI): domain Eukaryota; kingdom Metazoa; phylum Chordata; class Amphibia; order Anura; family Pelobatidae; genus Pelobates; species Pelobates fuscus. Next base: position 102,245,981 of record NC_086329.1, on the reverse strand, counting down.
GATTCCTTGGGCGGAGTTTGCGCACAACAATCTCGTTTGTGACTCTACGCATTCAAGCCCCTTCTTCATGAACTATGGCTTTCATCCATCTATTCTTCCCTCGGTTTCTCCTTCCCAAGGAGTGCCGTCGGTTGATGTCCATGTGGCCAATTTGAGGAAGTTGTGGGACCAGACTCGACAGATTCTTCTACACAATTCTATACTGGTTAAGAAACATGCTGACAAACGTAGAAGGGCGGCTCCGAATTTTGTTCCAGGCGATAGAGTTTGGTTGTGTACTAGGAATATTCGCCTTAAAGTTCCTTCTATGAAATTCGCTCCTCGTTATATTGGTCCCTACAGGATCTTGACTCGAATTAACCCAGTGGCGTATCGTCTAGCTCTCCCAGCTACTTTACGCATCCCGAACTCCTTTCACGTGTCATTGCTGAAACCTCTAATCTGTAACAGATTCTCCTCCACAATCGCCCCTCCGCGCCCTGTTCAGGTGGAGGGTCAGGAGGAGTATGAGGTTAACTCCATTATAGATTCTCGTGTCTCCCGGGGGAGAGTACAATATTTGGTTGACTGGAAGGGTTATGGTCCTGAGGAGAGGAGTTGGGTACCACAAGAGGATGTTCATGCTCCTCGCCTTCGCAGGGCATTTCACTCCCGCTTTCCATCTCGCCCCGGCTCCTTCCGCCCGGTGGGCGTATCTGAGAGGGGGGGTACTGTCAGGGTACCTGAGGCCTCTACCTCTGAGAGAGGTAGAGACTTAGAAGTTTATCCGTCCGGACGGCATGTCTCCTCGGCCCCTCGCGGTTCTCTCGGTCTTGCTAACGCCGGCCGCGAGGGAGTCACTTCCTTTTATAGCAGGAGGACCGGAGGTCGACGTCATGACGCCAACCCGGAACGTCCTGTCACTCAAATCTCGGGAGACGAATCAGGACTCGCCGGAGGCGTGTCTTCTCTCCCTAGCCAGGATACTTAACAGTGGCTCTCTCATTTACTCATTGCCCTGTCGTGGTTCTAGTCCGCCTAGTCACACAGTGCTTTGTTATTCTCTTGCCTTTTGGTTCTGATCCGGCTTTGGTATTTACTCTCCTGTCTTTCTGTTATCCTTGACCCGGCTTGTCTCTCGCTTACCTGTCTTCTCGTTCCCTCGACCTCGGCTTGTCTCTGACCATTCTATCGTAGTTATACGTTAAGTCCGGCCATTCTAAGGACCGGTATACGTATCAGCTACTCTTTGTACTCTGCGTGTTGGATCCCTGACCCGATCCTGACATAGGGGACTTAACACACCCAAAAAACGTACAGTGTTAGTGCAGGTAATAGAACGACAACAAGCTGACATAATTTTTCTACAGGAAACCCACTTCAGAGGAAACCAGACTCCCAAACTGAAAACTAAAATGATAGGGCACTCGTACTTTATCAACTACCATGGGGGCAAATCTAGAGGGGTGGCCATTCTGATAGCATCCTGCAGCCCCTTTACACACAGTGAATCCAAGTCAGACCCCGCAGGGATATTCCTGTTTGTTAAAGAGAAACTGAATAACACACTGGTCACACTGGCAACAATATATGCACCCAACACCAAGCAGGTATCCTTCATAAACCTATGTCTAAGGAAACGGGAGAAATTCGCAGAGGGCGTGGTGGTACTGGGGGGGACTGGAACATAGTCATAGACCACTCCACAGACAGTTCCACTACAAGTAAGGACATGCAACACCACCAACGGTCTCTCTTCCAATGGACACTACATGCCAACCAACTAGTGGACTGTTGGAGAATTTCACACCCACAAGAAAGGGACTATACATACTTCTCTCAGGTAGCACATAGCTACTCTAGACATGTTCTTCATAGGGCACAGACACCTGCAACTCCTGAAAGAAGCATCCATAGGTCAAATCACTTGGTCTGATCATGCCCCAGTATTTCTTACACTGTCCCTCATAGACTCAGGAGCACGGGCCAGCTCATGGCGTCTCAATGAGTCTCTGTTGGATGATCATAGAGTAAGGGAGGGCCTTAATGACTCCATCCCCAAATACTTCTCAGAAAACACAGACAGGGGTACTGCAGACACGTGGGTATGGGAAGCACACAAAGGCATATCACGGGGCACCCTGATCAAATGGGGAGCACGCATTAAAAAAAGAACAAATAGCAAAAATCCAGTCACTCACAAATGAAATCTCCGAAGTAGAATTAAAACATAAATCTGACTCCTCACCCGAAACATACAACACCTTAACAGCCCTCCAAATGGAACTACGCAACCTCCTTCTAGTGAAGGCTCAATTCAATTGACCAGAGGGACATACTACTCACACGGTAACAAAAGTGGGAAATACCTAGCCAGGACACTAAAAGCACAAAAAAATCATACATATCACACATTAAGATGCCAGAGGGCGTGCGCCATGATAAAACAGAAGATATAGCCAAAACATTCCGAGACTATTTTAGCAATCTATACAATTTAGGCCCACCAACAAGCTCTCGTCCCGACATAAAAACATATGTCACTTCCCACCTTCAGAAAACCCCAACCCCTCCCCAAGCCACTTTATTGGAACAACCTATCATGGCGGAGGAAATAAACAAGGCTATAACAACCCTCCCAAAGGGCAAAAGCCTGGGCCCGGATGGCTTAACAGCCAGATACTACCAATCTCTTCGGCATATCCTAGTCCCTTATTATCTAAGAGCGCTTAACAGCCTAACAACACATCCTGAATTGCCACCCCCGATGCTGCAAGCATCAATCACAATACTGCCTAAACCTGGTAAAGACTTAAGCCTATGCAGCAGCTATAGGCCCAAATCATTGATCAACCTGGACCTTAAGTTATTTGCGAAAATTCTGGCCAACCGAATTAAATCCTTCCTCACAGATTTGATACACACAGACCAAGCGGGGTTTATACCCGGACGCGAAGCAAGGGACAATACCACCCGCATCCTCAATATCATTCATGGGGCAACAGACACTAAAACCCCAACAATCCTGCTCTCGGTCGACGCTGAAAAAGCGTTCCACCGAGTGGACTGGAACTTTCTGTTCACTACGCTAGAGGCGCTAGGGATGAGCCCCAACTATATAACATGGGTGCGCACTCTGTATAGGGGACCATCAGCTACAGTGGGGGTCAATGGAATAAATTCACCCCCATTCACCATTGGCAATGGCACAAGGCAGGGGTGCCCTCTATCGCCCCTCCTATTTGTTATGGCCATGGAACCCTTCCTCACGGCAATCCGGACAAATTACTCCATAAAAGGCTACTGCGCAGGGGGAAGGGAGTCAACGGTCTCTGCTTTCGCAGATGACGTGCTTCTCACCCTCACACACCCAGAACAGTCACTAATCCATGTCAGAAAAGAAATAGACCAATTTAGTGCTTGCTCCAACTTTAAAATTAATTCCGACAAATGTGAACTAATGGGAGTAGAACTAAATACCATGAGAACCACCAAACTTCGTTATTTATACGAATATCAATGGATAGACTCTGGGCTTACTTATCTAGGCACTAAATTAACACCTACAATCAAAGGCCTATATAAAATGAACTTTGTCCCCCTACTTAATGACATAGCAGTTACATTGAAAAAATTGGATAAACCACACTTCTCACTCTTTGGAAGGATCAATATCCTCAAGATGATGATTCTGCCAAAAATCCTCTATATGTTCCAGACCCTGCCAATAGATTTAGACGGCTCCTTCTTCAACACACTGAAAAAATCCTTTCTATCCTTCGTGTGGAGCCTTAAAAAATCAAGGCTGGCATACGATGTACTCACTCGCAATAAAAAAGAAGGTGGACTAGGCCTACCCCACATCTATAAATACTATATAGCAGTCCTGTTCACTAGAATAAGGGAGTGGACAGATGAGACCCATGGGAAGGCTTGGTATGAACTCGAGCAAAGTTTCTCCTCTGTACCACTCTCCATGCTTCCATGGCAAACCTGCCATCTGCGGCAAATAGTGAAGCCCACCCATCCTTTCATCCACCACATCTTAAAGAAATACATAAAACACTGTGGAACCTATCCCCGGGCATATCGCCTTTATATCCACTTGCCCTCAACCCAGACATTCTGGGAGGGAGGGGGGTTTCAATCCTGCCGAAGCTGGTAGGGAAACCAGACCCACAACTCAAAGATATACTAACAACAGCTACAACCCCCCAAGTCATAAATCTACAGGGACCGGGTGGACGCCATTCACTCACTGTGACTCTGAGGTGCTCCCAGCTGAAGCACTTTCTGACCCACAATATAATACCACACTGGACCCCTAGGGAACTGACTCCCTTTGAAAAATTATGCACTGCTACAAATACACGCAAACGTACACTCTCACAAATTTATAAAATACTCCAAACACCACATGGGGAACAAAAAACACTCCTCTACCAGAGGAAATGGATGAAGGGACTCCACATCCACATGACACATAAAGAATGGGAATACATTTTCTCCAAACCCATGTTAGCCTCCATTAGCCTGTCCAGACGAGAGTCCTTCTACAAACGCATCACGTGTTGGTACAGAACACCAGATTTATTACATATGTTCTGGCCAACAATCAGTGATGAATGCTGGAGGTGTGGGGAAGGGGTGGGCACAATAGAACACATTTGGTGGCAATGCCCGCAGATCAAAGGGTACTGGGATGAGGTAATCGCAAAAGTCAACACCGTTTTAGAACTACCACACTCTCTAACCCCCTCCCAAGTCTTGTTGGGATGGCCACAAACATTTCTAAACAAGGGAAAACAACTCTTACTATGGCTATTACTAGGGGAAGCAAACAATCTCATACCAGTATACTGGAAATCAACCACAACCCCCACAGTGCCACAGTGGATAGCGAGGGTAGAAAATACGAGAGAAATTGAGAATCTCCACTGGTCCTCGCTGGGCAAACGCAATAGGTATCTGAACATCTGGGAACACTGGCTCCAATATTGGGAGCAGACACTGAAGCAATCATAGCCAACCTTATAACAATGTATACAAAAGAACAGTATATAAAATAACAATGTATCTAAAATAATAAATGTATAGAAGCTAACGTATCGTACTCTGTACTCCCAAACTCCTCTCCCTTCGCATTACCCGTCCACCCACTCCCCAGATCCATCTCTGAACCCCCATATATCCAACCGTTTGCCCCCTGATTTCAGGAATTCCGGACTGTACATACAGGCCGAAGACTAACCACACCGGCCAACCTTGCATGAGTCGTACACGAGATACGCTCAGACACATGAGACCGCGTAAGAGAAAACGGGAAACACTATTAACTGTATTAACTGTATTAAATGTATTAACTTTATCGACTATATTAATGCAAAAATAGGAACTGTATGTGATTCTTTGTTATACTGTGATATACCTGTTGAAATGTCAAATACTTTACAATCATACCGAATGTAAACATTATGCAACTGAAACTTGTTCCCCCTATTCGAAACTTCCCCCCACCCCCTGTTTTTTCCTTTCTGTACCCATTTTACACCTTTGAAATACCAATAAAATTGGAATTAAATTTTAAAAAAATATCCATCTGGTGACTTAAAATATAAAGCTCAAAATTCTGCCTTATATTAGTGTATATCAATGTAATTATGTCAGTAAAGATTGGGTTGAAGCTGAAAATTGCTGGATATATCTTAAAAAGCCCTGGGTCTCATATTGTACCCATATTGTACCATTTATTGTTAGCTCCAAGCCCCCCTGTACTACTAAGGGGGAAAAAAAGTGTTAATAATGCATGACTTGGGTTTAATACAGTCTCTAACTATATAATTATGCAATATTCCGCAGTATTCTGAATTCAGTCAAAGGTTTTGTTGTGACAATGTTATTGACAGTAAATATTATAGTTTAGAATTGGGCGTAGGGTTTGGTATTGGAGTTCCTTTTAGGAAAGGCTTAGGTTGATACCAGTGGCGGAACTACCGCGGTCGCAGGGGTCGCAGCTGCGACCGGGTCCTGCACTCCAGGCTCGACCACCCTGCGGACCTCTCTGACCGCGGGTCCTGCCAGCTAAGTAACGTGGCCCTGTCCCGCACGGTATAACCGTGCCAGCTAAGTAACGTGGCCCTGGCCGATGCTATGTATTTCCAGGGGGCCCAGTAAGCACTTAAACAGTCCGACAGGGCCCCCTTTGATGATGTCAGGCGCTGGGAGGAAGTGACTTCCCCAGTCACTTCCACCCAGCAACCACTGAGAGCTGCGCAGGAGGAAAGAGAGGAGGGAGTCAGAGTTGGAACGCTGACTCTCATCAGGATTAGCCACCGGACTCCAGGGAAAGGTATGTGTGTCTGTATGAATGTTTCTCTGTATGTGTGTGTGTGTGTGTATGTCTGTCTGTCTGTGTGTGTGACTGTATGTATGTGTGTGTATGTCTGTATGTATGTGTGTGTATGTCTGCCTGTGTGTATGTATGTCTGTGTGTGTATGTATGTATGTATGTATGTGTGTGTGTGTGTGTGTGTGTGTGTGTGTATTTATGTGTCAGTATGTATGTGTGTGTGTATATGTGTGTGTCTGCATGTGTATCTGTTTGCATGTGTGTAGGGAGGGGGGTACATGGGAGGGCGGTGGTAGACGTATGTGGGTGAGGTCCCAGGGCAATTTTAACACCTGGGGCCCTGTGGTTTCTAGTTAGGCCTCTGGTTGATACATGCGGGAAGAGTAAAAAAATCAACCCTTGGGCTGAAGCCCCGGTTCTTTTTGTCATCTAGCAATGCCCCTGCTTGGCACACCTACAGCCATATTGTTCTATTCTAGCTAAACTACTAATTTTGTGACTAATAGTAAACTGTTTGTTCTGTATGATATTTCTTAATATTTTCTCTGCTTTTTATCTCCCCAGTGATTATTGGAAACACCGGTAAGTTTAGCCTTTTATTATATTACATTTTAAAATTAAAGCTATATGAACATAAAATTAAACGCCTTGCCGTCAAAACCCGCCCCAGCACCCGCTCTGCCGCCCACCCTGCCATCAGCCAGCCACCTAGACTTTGCTCGTCTGTGAGAGAGCCCGCCCAGCCGACAGCCAGCCCAGCTGTCAGCCAGCCGGCCCAGCCATCAGCCAGCCCAGCAGACAGACAGCCCTGCCATCAGCCAGCCCGCCCAGCAGACAGACAGCCCTGCCATCAGCCAGCCACCCCTGCAACAGCCATTTTCTATCACTCGTGGTAGAGGAGTGATAGAGAGTGGAGCTGATAGTTAAAGCTCTGTTATTGTCATAGATAGAAAGCTCTGTTTGGTAGGGACATAGACATTTCTGCTAGGTAGGGACATAGAAAGCTCTGTTAGGTTATGGAAACAGAAAGCTCTGTCAGGGGCATTGAAAGAATCTGTCAGGGGCATGAAACTACTCTGTCAGGGGCATTGAAATTCTCTGCTAGGGACATTAAAAGGCTCTGTTAGGGACATTAAAAGGTTCTGTCAGGGGCATTGCGATTTTCTGTTTGGGACATTATAAGGCTCTGTAAGGGGCATGAAAAGGCTCTGTCAGGGGCATTGAAATTCTCTGCTAGGGACATTGAAGGGCTCTGTAAGGGACATTAAAAGGCTCTGTCAGGAGCATTGAAAGACTCTGTCAGGGGCATTAAAATGCTTTTTGAGGGGCATTGAAAGACTCTGTCAGGGGCATTTAAATTCTTTGCTAGGGTCATTAAAAGGCTTTGTCAAGGGCATTGAAAGACTCTTTCAATGGCATTGGAAGACTCTATCAGGGGCATTGGAATTCTCTGCTAGGGACATTAAAAGGCTCTGTCAGGGGCCTTGAAAGACTCTATCAGGGGCATTGTGATTCTCTGTTAGGGACATTAAAAGGCTCTGTCGGGGACATTGAAATTCTCTGCTAGGGACAATAAAGGCTCTGTAAGGGACATTAAAAGGCTCTGTCAGAGGCATTGAAAGCCTGTCAGGGGCATTCAAATTCTATGCTAGGGACATTAAAAGGCTCTGTCAGGGGCATTGCAATTCTCTGTTAGGGACATTGAAGGGCTCTGTAAGGGACATTATAAGGCTCTGTCAGGAGCATTGAAAGACTCTGTCAGGGGCATTAAAATGCTTTTTGAGGGGCATTGAAAGACTCTGTCAGGGGCATTTAAATTCTTTGCTAGGGACATTAAAAGGCTTTGTCAAGGGCATTGAAAGACTCTTTCAATGGCATTGGAAGACTCTATCAGGGGCATTGGAAGACTCTATCAGGGGCATTGGAATTCTCTGCTAGGGACTTTAAAAGGCTCTGTCAGGGGCCTTGAAAGACTCTATCAGGGGCATTGTGATTCTCTGTTAGGGACATTCAAAGGCTCTGTAAGGGACATTAAATGCCTCTGTCAGGGACATTGAGATTCTCTGCTAGGGACAATAAAGGCTCTGTAAGGGACATTAAAAGGCTTTGTCAGAGGCATTGAAAGCCTTTCAGGGGCATTCAAATCCTCTGCTAGGGACATTAAAAGGCTCTGTAAGGGACATTAAAAGGCTTTGTCAGGGGCATTGCGATTCTCTGTTAGGGACATTAAAAGGCTCTGTAAGTTACATCAAAAAAGGCTCTGTCAGGGACATTAAAAGGCTCTGTCAGAGGCATTGAAAGCCTGTCAGGGGCATTCAAATTCTCTGCTAGGGACATTAAAAGGCTCTGTCAGGGACATTGAAAGACTATCAGGGGCATTGAAATTTTCTGCTAGGGACATTAAAAGGCTCTGTAAGGGATATTAAAAGGCTCTCTCAGGGGCATTGCGATTCTCTGTTAGGGACATTAACAGGCTCTGTAAGGGATATTAGAAGGCTCTCTCAGGGGCATTGTGATTCTCTGTTAGGGACATTAAAAGGCTCTGTAAGGGACATTAAAAGGCTCTGTCAGGAGCATTGAAAGACTCTGTCAGGGGTATTGAATGACTCTGTGAGGGGCAAAAAAAATGTTAACTGTATTTTTTTAAGTGTTCAAATCTTTTTGCTCCAAGTCTAACTCAAAATTCCTGCTTAAGTTCAGTTCTTTCTAAGAGCGATATCCTCTTCAGTCAGGTTGTGAGATCTGTATTTTTCAAAGTGTTTTGTTTTGTTTTTACCAATAAACAACCATGAATTTGGAAAGCTGGTTAAAGCGGGGAACTCTTCAGAGAAAAAGTATTACAACTTCTACCTGTTTGGCACTTATAGAAACTGAGAAAGAAGATACAACTAAATATCCAGAAAACATGCCCGAAATAGTTGTATCTTCTGTTCCTCAAATAGCAGAGACACGTGACTAGTCAAAAAAAAGAAAAATACACAATGCTAGCCAATCTTCTTCTCAAACAAGGAAAATATGATGATAGCTACTGGATTGCCAGAAATGAAGATTGCCCTGAAGCACAATGCGTACTTTGCAATAAAATATTGCCAAACAGTTCATTAGCACCTGCTAAATTACGTCGTCATTTTGAGCAAAACCACGCAGAGTACAAAGATAAAGACATTGACTTTTTTTTTTTTTTTTTCAATTTGACAATTTTTATTTTGTCAGAAATCATAACTGGGGGTAAGACGTTGACTTTTTTAAGCGAAAGCTAGAGGAGAATCAGAAGAGTAAACAATTTATGAGCAAAAAAATGTCAACATGCTAATGAAAGAGCCACAGAGGCTTCTTACAGAGTGAGTTACCACATAGCACTTGCAGGAGAAGCACACACAATTGGGGAATCACTAATAAAACCATGTGCAAAATAAATAGTGCCATGTATTTTAAGGGAGAAGTGGAGTAAACAAAATTGAAACTGTGTCACTTTCCGACAACACAGTTTAGCGCCGTATTCATTATCTTGCTAATGACATCCATACTGAACGAATTTCTCAACTGCATCAATGTGATGGGAACTCACTGCAGTTAAACGAGTCCACAGATGTTGCAGGACTTTCAGTTTTGTTGGGTTTTGTTAGATATAATTCTGACAAACAGATTGAAGAAGACTTGCTTCTGTGTAAAACTTTGAAAACTCTTACCACTGGTGAGAAGATCTTTAACTGTATCCAGAAGTTCATGAACACACAGTATAAATCGGGTCAAATGTGTAGATGTGTGCGGTGATGGTGCCAAAGCAATGGTTGGGAAAGTGGCCGGCCGCTGTGACACGAATAAGATATTTAGCAAAAAACTGCACCAGTTCTCACTGTGTTCTTCACAGACATGCACTGGTAGCTAAAAATATTTTAATCCCACTTAAAACAGTGCTAGACAAATCGGTCTGGATAATTAATTTTAACAAAAGTCGACCATTACAGTCACGACTATTTAAAATTATTTGTGACGATATGGGTAGTCACCGCTCTGCTCTGCTTTTGCATTCAGAAGTCCGTTGGCTATCACGAGGTAAAGTCTTTGTTAGAATGTTTGAATTGCGTCAAGAGATGTTTGCATATTTCCAGGATCTTAAATTTGGATTATCTGATCAATTAACAAACACTCTGTGGTTATCCAAATTAGCATATCTTGCAGACATATTCACAAAATTAAATGACGTACGTTTATCACTCCAAGGAAAAAACACTAATATTTTTTAATGCAAAATATATCTCGTAAGCTGCAGTTTTGGACCTCATCTGTTGAGCAAAATAATTTGAACTCTTTGCCAACACTTAAGGATTTTCTTGAAGAATCAGAAATTGAACTTTAAGATGAAATTCACAATGAAATTGTAGATCATCGTCACCATTTAATCACATCTATTAATCAGTATTTTCCATTCTTGAATGAAAACAATAATGACTGGGTTCGAAATCCATTCATAAAAGACAAGCCAGCCAATTTTTCTGATGTAGATTTTGAGACTCGGATCGATATAACTTTTTTTTTTTTTTTTCAATTTGATATTTTTTATTTTCATAAAGACAAGAAAAATGGGGTACATAAGTGAAAGGGAAGCCTCATTTGAACATAATGGGGTTGTACAATCTTTGATATACATTTCATGACAAATGATTTAAGCAGGGGGGTACACATCTTTTACACACCTATCACCTCTACACTTTTTCTACGTTGTCATTGTGGTGTTGCTGTGGGTAGTGTGTATGGAAGGAGCTCCCCATGGTCGGGGTGTCCACTCACTTCTACGTGTGGAGGTAGCATCATGAACCCTGTGGGGTCGATATGGTTTAAGATCCCCTGTCTCCGGGGGGGGGGAAGTGTCATAGTTGGTCAGGGTGATAACGCTATGTTGTGTTATGACTTCAGGGAAGGGGGGGGGGACATGAGGGGTGAGGAGGCTTTAGTGAACTGGTGGGGAGGGTGGGAGGGAAGTGGAGGGGGTTTTAGCGTTGGTACCGGGCTGCGGCTGTAGGTGGGTCCTAAAGTCATGACTCCTATGGTTTGGGTTAATCAGGTAAGGTGTGTTGGGAGATTGGTGCTGGATTGTAGGGTGTTTCCCCTTTTGCGGCTTTAGGTGAGCTCACCTGTGGGCCAAGGAAGGTCTGCGTTGGTGTGCGTGAATTGTTGGCTTTAGTTTCGCCACATCATGGCGGCGTGGGGGCTTAATTTCCCTATTTTCGCTTGGTTCCACATGGTGAGTTCGTACTCCAGTACTGATTTCACTTCTGTTTCAATTTCTCGGACGGAGGGCAAGTCCATTGTCTTCCATTTCCTAGCTATTAATATGGATACTGTGCCGAGGTACATCATTTTCTTGATCAGTTTCGGAGCTTCATCTGGTAACAATCGGAGTAGTATAGTTTTAGGGTCAAGTGCTAGTCGGAAATTTGTGACTTTTCCAATAAGTAGGACTGTATCTTTCCATAGGTCTTGAACTCTGTCGCATGTATACCACATATGTAGCATAGTTCCTTTGGTGGTGTGGCACCGCCAGCATAAGTCCGACGAGGAGGGAAATATGGTGTGTAGTCGGGTCGGTAGCATGTACCACCTGTATATAATTTTCCTAGATGCTTCGAGGTGTGCTGTACTCTATGTCAGCCCTTCATGAGAGGCGCAAATCTTTTCCCAGTCCTTCGGGGATATTGTGACTTGTAGGTCTGTCTGCCAATCTTGCATGAACTTCCATGTGGTGTTGTTGTCCGGGTTAGCAAGGTAGTTATAGCAGGTAGAGACCGATTTCTTCGGGGGGGCAGTGAAAGGCATTGTGCTTCAAATTTCGTAATGGATGTTTGCAGTGAGTGTTTCAAAGCTGTGATTTTGTTGTTGATTATTAGCGCTTTGAGTTGTAAGTATGCGAACGTGTAGTTCGGGGGTAAGGCAAATTCTTTTTGTAGGTCTGAGAACGTTTTGAGACCGTTTTTGGTGCATAGCTGATATATATGTGTGATTCTTTTTTCTTCCCATTTCTGATGCGGGAATGTGCCATTGAAGTGGTGTAGGTTTCGAATCGGAGCTGCTAGGGCCCATGGGTGTGCTGAGCACAGTAGATCCCTGTGGGTGTCCCAGGTTTTAAGGAGGCATTCGGTGGAGAGGATCGATATAACTTTTGACAGTCAACTAAGCCAAAAATGTAAAGAAGTTTCTCTTATTGTTTTTTGGGGTTATTTACGCGAAGAATAACCAGAATTGTCCAAGTGGACAATCAAAGATCTGTTTTGCCATTCGCCAACACATACTTATGTGAAACTGGATTCTCGCTTTACTCTGCAACAAAAACAAAGTATCAAAATCGACTTGACGCAACTACAGACATGCGAATACAATTATCAACAATTAAACCAGAGATAAAAAGAATTTGCTATCAAAAGAGAACATTACACTCTGCTCATTGAAAGGTTTGCTCTGCGCTACTCTACGACACACATTTTTTGTTGGGGTTCCAAAGTTTTGCTATACCATGTCAAAGGGTTCCAAGGGACAAATTAGTTGGGAAACCCTGGTCATTTAAAGGGACAATGTAGACAATGTAACTGTAACAATTTCATCCCATTGAAGTGATTATAGTATCTGGAGTCCCCTGACGCTGTCCTTCCATGAGGCGTTAAACTGCTTTCAATGTTTTAATGGCAAATGAAAATCCCCTAAAGTCCATCTTCCCTGTACTGCTTGGGGTAAAGAGGAAGCATTCGTTTGAACAGAAATAGGCAGCTGTAATTGGAAATTTAATAACCGTAATGAGTTGAAATGGTCATAGTGCCTTTAAGTACTCAAAAAAATTCCCTTTATATAGAGAAACTAAACATGAAATGTATCAAAGCAAGGCTCTTAGAGGTTCACATGTGATTTCTAAGAGAGGAAGAATTATACCTCACAGTTTCAAAGAACCACTACATGTAACAAGTAATTGTAACCACCAGCTATATCCTGTCCACACAATTTCCACTTCCTTTTAAACCTCACACTTTAGACCTCTTCACAAAAAAGATCACCTATATTCTACATAAACTCTTACAAGCGGTATAATAAGATGAAATTATGCAATTTAATGAAAATAGAATTAATCAAATATATGTACATATAGTTTATCTGCTGTAGGGTATTTTCGAGAGCAAACTTTATTGTTCCTGTTTTCCATATATTTTCTTCACCTGTAATCATTGTTTCTTAGTTACAAATTTGCTCCTTGCTTCAGATGTAGGGTGATTCTGGGCAAAGCAAATGGAGGCAACTCCATTTCACCAACGATACGAGAGAATCTGCTATAATACCCAGAATCCCCTGTGCGAATCTAGATGTTCCTCATATAGACTGTGTTCAACCTAAAACATTTCATAAGATTGCAAAACTGCCAAATTAATTAATCTGTAAAACATGTTGTTTCTAGAAGGTGCTGTCAGACCTGTGGTCTCATTTAATCCAAACTGGGGAAAAATATTCACAGGCGAAACTCTCAGTCTCACTTGTAACGTGGATTCAGTGGGACGGGAAGTCCAGGAATATATCTGGTACAAAGATGACAAGCTTCTAACCACGAGGTCAAAGCAGTTTATAATAAAAAATGCCGAGACACACGACAGTGCCAACTACCGGTGCCAGACCGCAACAAGTGACAGAAGTGATGCTGTAAAGTTGGACGTTAGTTATGGTAAGTTAACCAGTCAACACAATCAATGTCAATATTTTGCCACGTTTTTTAAGCTGTTTTTCTGTTCCTAACTTGAAGCATCACTATCCTTATGTTCATGTAAGGTGGCTCTTTGCATTAAAGGGAAACTATAATGACCACCTCCCCACACACAGTACAAAAGGGGTTAAAAACCTGGTTCCCACACCCGGCTTGGAAGACCTAATGCGCATGCGCCACAATGGCCTCGCTCGCATTAGGATTTCCCTATAGGAAAGCATTATTCTATGCTTTCCTATGGGTATTCTGGTGACCCTGAGAGTCCTAATGCATAGCGAGAGGATGCCCAATGTCACTTAGGTAACCAAAAGTCGCCTAACAAATCGGAAGTCCCTCTAGTGGCTGTCTTTTAGACAGCCAGTAGAGGAGGAGTTAACCCATAAAGGTAATTATTGTAGTTTATAAAAAAAAAACTGCAATAATTACCTTTCCAGGATTACAGGTGCTGGGTCACTGCACCCAGACCAATTCATTGAGCTAAAGTTGTCTGGGTGCCTTTAGTGTCCCTTTAAAGGAACAATCTATGTGTAATGCTGGAATGTTTAAATATATATTTCGATTATTAGAACTCCCAGTGGCAACAAAAAAAGGTTAACTTACCTCTTTTCCAGCAGACTTGTGTAAAATTTCATTTTGATCCGCTCTTTAAAATCCAATTCTTTTAATCCATGATCCAAGATTTGCTTGTGGAGTTTTATTAATTGAATAAATACAGGACAAATTGATTAGTTTGGATGTGGATTAAGAGAAATTTAATTGAGATGAACTTGGCCACAAACAAATTTTTGAATAAATCTATAATGCAGCAGTGAGATGATCTGTTCCACATCTTGGAGATACTCCGTACCTACTCACTATTTAGCAGTTGTCCATTTCTTTTCAAAATCACCAGATAGAAAATGCTGTTGGCCAAAAGTAACAGATTGAAAAGTAACAGGTGATTGTAAAATAGTGAGATTTAGGTGAGATAATTGATAATCTCACCAAAGAAGCATAAAGATGGCTGCTCTGAAGGAGGGTGCGGGGGATGGGGTTAAAGGTAGAAAGGTAGATAAGAAACTCCTTGAAAATAAATCCATATACATAAATTACAAAAATGAATGAGATGGTATAGGTATACCATAACATAAATAGAAATATATAGAAATTACAAACGTTTATAACAGTGTTGCTTTAACTATGGAGCCCATAGCTAAGTCTAGCTCATGTTTCATGAGTCCTCCAGGCTCACACATTCAGGTTTAATCATTAAAGTTAAAATGTGATGGACTCCAAGTAAAATCAAAGAGAATTTCAAATTTAAGGCAAAATAGTTGAACTGGGAAAATACTATAAAATAATTTTCAATTCACGTTTAACAACCCTGAAGGCATTTCTCCATCATTGACAAATCGAACATGCTGATTGCCCCATTAAGTTACTGACCGATATAGATCTTGAGGACAGAAATTAGACCTGAATAGAAACCATTCTTTGACACTAGATTCTTTTATAGTTACACACTGGGGCTGTTGGCCCCCTTTTACCCCACTCTTACAACACCGATGCTCGCCCTTAAAACCTAACAAGTCACAACTTTTTTTTCAGACTGGATCATCCTGCAAGTGCCGCACTATGTTTGTGAAGGAGATGATGTTACTCTGAGATGTCATAATATTCAAGGACACAACGCAAATAGGACAATATTCTACAACTCGGATAATAATGTTATACAGGACTCAGAAAGTGATTTGGTTTCACTTAAAAATGTCCGTTTGAGCATGTCTGGAGCATACCGATGTACTAAAGAATTATCAGGTGGAAAATATTCCACTGAAGCCATGCTGTCTGTCAGAGGTGAGATATAGTGAGTTTCTTATCAATTTTTATACAAGCTATAAAATGGGCACCATTTAGGTAAAGGGCAGGTGGATGCTGGGATGTAGTTTATTATATGGCCCTCTAAGCACCAAAACATCTTCAGCCTAATTAAGCAGTTTTGGTGTATATATCATACCCTGCAGTATTATTGCTCAATTCTCTGTAGTAGTTGAATCACTTTTGTTTTTGTTTACGCAACCCTAGCCTCTGGTTGTGACTGACACAACCTGCATGGTTTCATTTTCAATCAGATCTTACAGCACGGTCTGTTTACTTTGGAAGTTTGTATCTCCTGCTCTGTAAATTGAACTTTTTTAACAAAAGAGACTGCTGAAGTCTCTGCAGGTAATTAACAGAACAGGAGAAACTCAACTTGTCCAAAACAGAACTTCTGGTCTTTCCTCCCTCAAGTGTTGCTATTCCCGTGGGTCTGTCTCCCTCCAAGTCAATGGCGCCACCATCACCTCTACCTCGCAGGCTCGCTGCCTAGGTGTTCTCTTTGACTCCGACCTCTTCTTCACCCGTCATGTCCAGTCGATCGCCAAATCCTGCCCCTTCCATTTCAAAAACATAGCTCGCATCCTCCCATATTTAACACCAGACGCGACTAAGGTGCTGGTCCATGCCGTTGTTCTTTCTCACCTTGACTACTGCAATCCCCTTCTCAGTGGTCTTACATGTTCCCAGATTGCACCGTTGCAATCTATAATGAATGCGGCAGCGAGGCTCATTTTCCTGTCCGCCCTCACCTCCCACGCCTCCCCCATCTGTAAGTCCATACATTGGCTTCCAGTTAGATAAAGGGCTCAATTTAAGATTCTGGTGCTTGCTTACAAATCCCTACATAATGCTGCTCCAACCTACCTATCCTCCCTAGTACACAAATATGTCCAGTTGAGGCCCCTGCGCTCTGCCAAAGACCTACGTCTATCCTCTGTCCCTCGGCCCTGGCTCAGCTCCGCCCACGCGCCTCCGGCAATAGCCGCACTTGCATTAGGATCTCCCCATCAGGAGGCATTCATAAGAAAGTATTCCATGAGGACGTCCAGCATCGTTTAGGCAACCAAAAGTCGTCTATGAACCCGGAAGTCCCTCTAGTTGCTGTCTGGTAGACAACCACTAGAGGAGGACATAACCATAGCAGGTAATTATTGCAGTTTATAAAAACTGCAATAATTACATGCTCAAGGTTAAGGGTGATGGGAGTTGGCACTCAGACCACTTTAATGAGATGAAGTTGTCTGGGTGCCTACAGTGTCCCTTTAACCACTACTTTACACAATCTTGAAACATCTTGCATTTCACTAACCAATAACCTCTACACTACTCTAACACATTCAGCAGAACATGCAGCTCCAGTCATTGTACTTTTATGAATGGCGCTATAGATGTGACCTGTTAGAGGATGTGGAGACTTGTATTATGTACGCCTGCCACATGGGCACACACCAAAATGTATGAGAGCACAAGATATTATCTGGTTTGTACTGTGACACCTATGAGTGAGTGGTCTTATAGCTGCAGTAAAAGAGGATGTTCTAGCATCATAACCCAAGGAGCATGCATCATGACAAGGCTTTGGGAAGTCCCTTTAATAAAGGTTGAATTTCTAGATCCCCCTTAAAGATAAAATATAATCAAGAGTCGGGTTTTAAAGGAACACATGTATTCATAACACTATATTGATACCCTACCTATTTCAGAGTCCCCCTGGCCCTTTAGGGTTTGAAAGGTTAGGTTTTTTTACCCTTCTTCCCTCACCATGCTGGTCTTGTCAAAGCCAAACCTCCAATATTCAGCGGAAAGGACCTTGTTACACCCACTGACCCCACGATCGATGATCTCAGTCAAAAGCTTAACCATAGGGATGCATTCGGAAGATATTGCACATGCAGGGCAAATCTCAACAAAAATATATAGAAACAGTACAAGCACAAACCCTATCTTACCTAATGTCTATTAAAATAATAAAAAAGTCAAAGATGCCACTCTGAGGAAAAGATCCAAAACATAAATCAAATGTAACCAAAACAGTTTGGGGAGGAAGGATGACTAATTTTGGAGCATAAGAAGTTGTGATAAAAGATCTGAACCCTTGAAAATCAAATGGGTTATTTTTAATTCACAGAACACAATTAACAAAATATAACCCATGTTCCTTTGTATTGTATTCATTGACAGACCTGTTCTCTCAACCACAAATATTGGTGAACCCATATGCACCGAAAGAAGGTGCTAATGTGACCCTCATGTGTGACACAAGTGTCAGCATGCTCAGAACATCTACAGAACTACAGTTTGCATTCTACAGAAATGGGCAAAATGTACAAGAATTTGGTTTATCCAATAAATACCAGATTTATTCAGCTCAGGCTGGGAATTCCGAAGACTTTACCTGTGAAGTAAAGACCTCAACCAGCAACGTAAAGAAGATAAGCCGCGTGACGCGTTTCCAGATATTGGGTAATTTAACAACGATAACTGTGTAATAATAAATGAACCATAACTTCTAAATCAATCTGAGAATCCAGATTTTCAACTATAGCAGCTGTTGTTATCCACATATTGAGATCCTGTGACCATTAGGATGTCTTCTGGTGACCAGGGTAACTAGAAAGCAAATACATCTACTAGTACGATCGTGCACACAAGTCAAGAACCTGACTAAATAGATAGATTGTGCAAACCAGTGGATAACCCCTGCCTCTAGTGGTCAAAAGAGCAAAATCACACATATAACCTCGAGAGCACACACTTAATTGTAAGACATGTATCCTCATTCCTCATTACCAAACAAAAAGTTCAAATGAAAAGTAATGAAAAATATCTCAAATACATTAAAGATGGTGAGTACACTTTAAAAAAAACAACAAAAAAACGTATCTTTATCATATATCGATACGGTTATATTTTGTGAATTGTGCCCATTATATACTCACTCACTCTTCATCGTTCATGTATTTTAGATATTTTTAATTTCTGTACATTTGAAAATGTGTTCTAGTAATATGGAAAAAAACATGTATTTTGTACAATTACTTGAGTCTGCTGTTTTGATAATACTTATAACTTGGAAATTGGGAGGATACAGCTGGGCTAAATTAGCAAGAAGCAATAATGAAAAGCAAGAATAATATTAAAGAGGAAAACTGCCTCACACACTTAAAAATTCTCTGTAGTCACCTACACCACTTCTTGAAATAGTCATGGTACAGTGGTATTATTATTTTAACTCTGTAATGCAAAACATCGCAGTTCTTGTAGAAATCGCAATGTTTACATAATAGGGTTAAATTCACCTTTAGTAGCTGTCTTCATGATAACCACTAGAGGTGCTTCCTTCTCCAAATCTAGTAAAACCTGGTTTGGTAATCAAATACAACTGAAAGCAGCATTTGATTGGAGGAGCATTGCGTTTCTCTGTGATGCACTCTCCAATCCAATGCTTCTCTATGAGAAACATTAGATTGAATGAGATTTCGGGTGATGTCAGAATCCTTGCTGACATCACCAAAGGTGGAGCTGGAGACTGCAGCTGAGGAGTCATGGCTCTGGAAAACAGGTGAGTAATATTTATTTTACTTATTTGGACAGAAGGAAACCTATAGTCCCAAAATAATGATTGATAATGTAAGGTCGATAGTTTCCCTTCAAGGGGAAAAGCCATGGTGCGGTGCATAGGAATAAGAAAAAGTTGTAAATCTCATCAATACCAAATTAGAGTAACTGCGAACACATTCAAACATTGTTAGAGGTAAGTCCATGGATGGACAATGAGGTCTGTGAAACACATGGGTCTTGATTTCATTATTTTGGATAAGGTTTACAAATAATCACAATATGTTAGAAACACATTTCAGATTATGAATGTACAGAAGTCACCATTAAAGTATATAAGGATTTTTGTAGATATATAATTTGGAACATTTTTCTAATAGATTGTGTGTTTGCAAGATTTGTAAAACAAAATAATTAAAATCGAGGCTATGATCGCTTAATGCAATTTATTATATGGCGCAAGATTGGTTTTATCCACTAGATGGTGATCATTCACAGCTGCAACCATGTTAAAAGGACACTATAGTCACCAGAACAACTACAGCTTAATGCAGTTGTTTTGGTGAGTATAATCGCTTCCTTCAGGCATTTTCATGTAAACACTATCTTTTCAGAGAAAAGGCAGTGTTTACATTGCCCCTAGGGCCACCTCCAAGTGACCACTCCTTAGATTGCCACTGGAGGGATTTCCTGGCTCAGGGTTGCACAGTAAGCAGCCCTGCCGTTCAGAGTCCCCACGCTCTGCATGGAGACACTGAATTTTCCTCATAGAAATGCATCGATTCAATGCATCTCCATGAGAAAGCATTGTATTGGCTAAGAATCGGAAGTTTTGAAGCCACAAAGGGGGCGGGGCCAGCGCCCGCGGACCCGTGGAGAGCTGAAAATAAGGTTAGTTTTAGCCACCTAAATGGTGGGTTTTCACTATAGGGTCAGGGATACATGTTTGTGTTCCTGACGCTATAGTGATTCTTTAAGCAGACAGCCTCCATTGCACATGATGCTGATTAGAAAATATGCATCCTGGGAATAATATACTAGTATAGGAATCATGCACACTCAAGTACCCCAAAAAATACTTACATTTTATTTTATTTGCCAAAAATTTAAGAAAAAGTCAGAATATACATATACCTCAAGGGGAAAAGCCTGTCATAAGTTTAACAAACAAAATCTAAAGAAAATATTGGAGGAATCTCACAAAAATTAAATAAAAAAATTAAAAAAGCTAAAGAGACAGACTTTCGTTATAAAAACCATATCACAAGATCTAAAGAAATATGTCTTAGGCGTTGGTTTGCAACACTGTTATATCTCTATTTCTGAAGATCTTGAGATGGGGTTTTTATAAGGGAAGTCTGTCCCTTTCATTTTCTATTTTATTTATTTTTTTTTGAGAGGGGGGGAGCTTCCTCTGATATATACTTTTACATTTATTTTTATTTTTTTGTTAAACTGACATGGTTTTCCTTTCAGAGTATTCATATATCCCGACATTTCCTATTTTTTTTTTGATAAATAAAGTAAAATGGAAGCATTTATCTTGTTTGTACTTGAGTGTGCATGGTTTCTTTACTATTATATTGTTTATGTTTAATTTGGGGTTCTAGGACTTCCTCCGAACCAGATGCCCCTCTCTGGGTGAGTGCCAGAGCTATACAAATTTTTTTTCCTGTGTTCAGCCTGGGCATAAGTCACAGGTGCTGCTCTGAAAAATATAACATTAAAATCATATAAATATATTAAGGTTTAATCTCTTTCACTATTTGCAGAAAAGAGTAGGGAATTAAAAATTGATAGTATGATATTCCTAGCACAGTATTTAAAAATAAAATACCACGACATGTCTCACTTATGATAGATTAGAAAACAAAAGATAAATGAAAATGTGTAAATACTATTTTTATAGGAATTTGTGCCTAACATTCCACTGTTAAACACATTATGCTCAGTACTATTGCCTTGATAAAACCCGGCATGTGTATGTAGAGAACACTGTGCTGGATTAGAGGCGGCATCTGTATGTAGAGAACACTGTGCTGGATTAGAGGAGATGAAAGTTGAAATTGCTAAGTGTAACTTTATATTGCTAAATCATATATATGTAGGGGTTGATGTCAATGGACTGTAAGACGTATTTGCAACAAGGTAACTTCTTTCTAGTCCATAAAACTAACATACAATGAATGTTCCTCTTCTAGAACTGTTCTCATTCCCTCAAACTAAAGCAAGCCCTCAGGATGTGACAGAAGGTGCGGAGATGACCTTGACATGTGACACAATCCCTCAAGATGTCATAGACCTGAAGTTTGCTTTCTACAGAGATGAAGAGATGGTGCAGGGGTTCAATTCATCCAATAAGTTCCAGGTTCAGTCAGCTCAGCTGGAGAACTCGGGAAATTATACCTGTGAGGTCAGAGCATCAAACTACAATGTAAAGAAGAGAAGCCGCATGTTACATATCCAGGTACAAGGTGAGTGGGGAACACTGACCCATGAGGAACCTCTCTTCCACTAAATGTACTGTGGATAGGTTGTAATAAATCTACATAGAATGAAACTTCAAGAGGGCCCCGTATAGATAGGTGGAGGGAACATGCCGTGCTCTAAAAAATGAGAGCTGGAAGTTTTCTGCCGTGAGCTACCCAACTATGTAGGGCTTAGCTCATTGACTGAGTGCTCAGTTGACGCTCCCAGTCAATGAGAAGTACCTGCACATCAACAAAATACCTATTAGAAATCAAAAAAACGTTATTGATTGGATACTGACGGTAGATTGTAACAACTTTATTCAAAATCCTTTCATTTGGATTTTTTTTCCTTTCTAGAGTTGTTTTCTTACCCAAAGATTAAACTGATTTATGATCTGCTGGTGGAAGGGGGTAACTTGACCCTGTCTTGCGACTCAAATTCGACTCTGCTTGGAAATACTACGGAATTACTGTTTGCATTCTACAGAAATGAACAGAATGTGCAAGAATTCGGTTTATCCAATAAATATGAGGTTGAGTCAGCTCAGGTGGCGGACTCTGGAGTTTATAACTGTAAAGTCATAACTGCAAATAACAAAGTGATGAAGATAAGTAAAGGACTAAACGTTCAGATACAAGGTGAGCCCAGTGCACATCACCAACAAAAATTTAATATGTGGATATATTGACCTCGATTTTATCCAAAAATATTAAATCACTAGATAAATGTATCCAAAAATATTAAATCACTTGAAAAATGTATCCAAAAATATTGAGTTAAAGCCATTGTAAGAGAAACATGCTGCTCTAGCAAAGAATACATTGCACGTTGGTGGCAAGTGGGTGGGGCTTTGAGCGGAGAAAGTGGAGAGTGGGTGGAGAATAATAAGATCAAGGATGGCAGTTTAGGTGGATGATAGGGTGGGCGAAGATATGGACATGATATCATCTGGAATTCATAAATTACATTTTCAATGGGCCCAGATTATATCTCATTACCCCATGCTTTATGCTATTCCTACCACAATTTGTAAGTAATTGGAAATGTAAAAATTAGAGAAAAATATAATAATAATAAAAAAAGGTTTGTGCTTTTCTCATTCATTGATTGAATCCGTAATAGATTGTATTTAATGATTCTAAATTCTTTCTTTCCAAGGTACCATTAATTATACGTCGAACAACATAATAAGGATGACACTGTCCGCATGTATATTGATCATCACGTTGTGTATTTTCTTACATCACATGAAGAATGATGTTATGAAGACGTATGACGATTGAGTTCTGCAGGAAATGTCCACTTTAAACTGTCCGCAGTTGTACATTTAAGTAAAATTTTCACAATATTGGTTGACAAAAAGACACCACCTCTACAACCTCTCATTTTCATTTTTGCTCCATATAAGCAAACAATTATTTGAAACAATTTCCAGTTGTGCAAAAATGGGAAAAATCCTTCTTCACTTCAAAATGGCTAACAAATTTCTCCATGGATAAAAAGGCTGTGTCGGACCGCCTGGCACCCCGACCGGGTACCTCCGCTAATCGATGCTCCTAGTGTTCACCGAGTAGTCCAAGTGCTCCACCAGACACCATCAGCACTGTAGTCCCTACTTACAGCATTACAGCTTGATTGGGGTCTTGCTGTCCTCCACCCACTTTGGACCCAAGACCAGGATCCAGCGTCCAGTGGGTAGACCTCTCCTCCAAGAGAGTGTAGCAATAAGCTCTTAAGAGCAAGTGATTATAACCAAGGGGAGTATCGTGATATAGCAATCCCCAGAGCAGATACAGCTGTTCCCCGCACACATGAGACGAGGCTCTATGTTGAGGGTAGGCAGGAACTCATTTATTGGTAGCCACAACTGGCCTTTTATGCAAGTCCCCATGCAAGGAGAACCCCTGCTGGACCTGAGAGTAAACCACAGCAGAAACAAATACACAATTGCATTGGTTCTCAGATCCAGGACACTCCCACACCTAACTAGGTCAATCCCTCCTCTGTACCTGGGAGATAATTGAGCCAAGTACTGTAATAACTCAATTATCTCAAGACACAAAAACACACAATTTTATAAACCCCCCCCCCCCCCAAATACCTTTAAACACACAAAACCCTCACAAAAGTTACATCCCCTGATAGACCAACATATCCAAAATTCACCCAGATTGGTTGAGGGGTCCAGGAATTTCCTGGAAGTCATTTATTTGACTGACCGGACACATGGTCCCATGCCCAAAACAGTTCCAGAGAATCAGGGCTTACAGTTGTCTAGTTCAGTAGTTTAAAAATTAACAAACTACCATACATAGTCAATAGTATTACCCTGGAGCTTGTTCTCCTCATCCAGACAAACTATTCCACCGAACAGTGCCCTTCTAAATTGTATAGAACCGAACGCAGGTGATGATGGAAGTCCAGCGGTGTTCGGGAGTCTCTGTGTCCGATTTCAGTTCCAGGAACTCGACGACCAAACACCGCTGCCTGTGTTCATGTGAACAAGATGGCCACCACCTCATGGTCGTTCATGCGAACAGCGGTCACCCAACCAGACAATTAGAACACTGCGGTTAGAATCATTACTAAGTGTTCATAGGGTTTAACAACCTCCCGGGTGGTCTCTGGTTCGTGCGGCTGTTCGGGAACCGAACCATATAATCCTAATTGCATGAACAGAGTCTTTTATGAGCCTTTTTGCATGGCCCATAGTCCTGAGGCAAGAGGCTGGCAAGCAAGCCCCTACAAGACCCAGTGACGAGGTTCCTTTCGCCACAATTACGTTTTACAATAAATAAATAAATCTCATCTGTTAAATCTGTTAAAGGACCACTCTAGGCACCCAGACCACTTCAGCTTAATGAGGTGGTCTGGGTGCCAGGTCCAGCTAGGGTTAACCCATTTTTTTTATAAACATAGCAGTTTCAGAGAAATGGGTTAAGCCTTCCCCCAAAGCCTCTAGCGGCTGTCTCATTGACAGCCACTAGAGGCGCTTGCGTGATTCTCACTGTGAAAATCACAGTGAGAGCACGCAAGCGTCCATAGGAAAGCATTGTAAATGCTTTCCTATGCGACCGGCTGAATGCGCGCGCAGCTCTTGCCGCGCGTGCGCATTCAGCCGACGGGGCGGAATGGAGGAGGATCGGAGGCAGAGAGCCCAGCGCTGGAAAAAGGTAAGTTTTACCCCTTTTCCCCTTTCCAGAGCCGGGCGGGAGGGGGACCCTGAGGGTGGGGGCACCCTCAGAGCACTATAGTGCCAGGAAAACGAGTATGTTTTCCTGGCACTATAGTGGTCCTTTAAATCACCTAATTAGGTGGTGAATTCTTCTTCTAAACGTAAAAAATAATAATAATTAAAAAAAAAAAAAATATATATATATATATATATATATATATACATGTAGATTTCCTCTTCTGTCAGTAAAATCTTCTTTCTTCAAGTCTAAATGGATAGCAGCTTGTGTTTTGTATAGTCCTGTTTATGACCAGGTTATCAGAGTGATGTACATGCAGGCCCTGTAGATGTGCATAAAGTTATTGCATCTTCCTCTTAGTGAAAAGTAACCAAATTCAAATTCTGTCAAAACCAACTTTTGGCTGGAATTCTGGTGTCCCGAAACATTGTAAATTATTCAAGAAAAATATTTCAGCCAAGCCGAATTTACTCAGTTTGCTCTCTGGTTTCCTGATTCCTGCTCCTGCACTGGACTCTGGTTTTATCTGCAAATTGGTATAACATACTTCTTTAGTCTTTTTACTTGATTTATATCAGCATAGGTTTATTCACCTCTAAAACATGAAGATATCACACACAGAGGATCTGAGATACTCAGGCACACCATGACAGAATTACTGAGGTAGACAGGAAACTCAGAAAGGTTGGAGATAGACAAGAATGGAAGAGGCTGGGATGGTGCTTGTACTAACGTGTCTCAGTCTCAGTCTGGTTCTTTCACTCTTATTGCCTTCTCAAATATGAGTCTCACTCGTTGTATTCTTCCTGATAAAGAATGAAAATTAGGTTCTTAAAGGAGATATATCGCTACCCTGCAATTTATACCATTGAATAAAACATTAAAAACCACCTTTAATCTGTTAACTTTTTTTTT